>NC_056748.1:217383067-217478067 GCF_019279795.1 Protopterus annectens
GTTTGCTTTATTACCATAATTATTCAGGCAAGATCTGTACAAGTCAGACTTCAGAATAAGGAGCAGGTCCATTAATATAGCAGCAGGATAAAAGTGTGCTAAGGAAAGGTGTAGCCAGCATTTACAGCCACAGGAGTCAAACAAAACATTCAAAAGCAGTTTTGCATACATCTGGATATGAACCTGAAGTGAATGTCAAGAAAAATCTTATTACCTAGGTATTATCTAAACACACCACCTAGGAAGTCATACTTCGCGAAGTTCCCATGTGACAGCAGAGTGCATAAAATGAGAATGTATGTAATAATTTTCATTGTCCATCTCTTCTGTTTGTTCAAAGGTAGATAAAATGGACTAAGCATAGCTAACCACAACAGCATGAAGATTCCACAGCAATGCAGCCGAAAGTAAACACTCATAAGATTGTGCCATAAGCTGTGTACTTGCCTTAAACCTCAATTGCATTTGGTGCTCAGCACCAGACATTGTGCAAATGCAGAGGAGGAAGGTTAATGACATAAAAGGAAGAAGGTACATAGACAGGGTGAGAGGGAGGTGGGGACCATAGACAGGGTGACAGGGAGGCAGAGACCATAGACAGGGTGAGAGGGAGGCAGGGACCATAGACAGTGTGAGAGGGAGGCAGGGACCATAGACAGTGTGAGAGGGAGGCAGGGACCATAGACAGTGTGAGAGGGAGGCAGGGACCATAGACAGGGTGAGAGGGAGGTGGGGACCATAGACAGGGTGACAGGGAGGCAGGGACCATAGACAGGGTGAGAGGGAGGTGGGGACCATAGACAGGGTGACACAGTGAGGCAGGGACTATAGACAGTGTGAGAGGGAAGCAGGGACCAAATAACTTTTGACAGCAGCAAGAAAATTGTGTGTCTTAATATATAGCCAACAGCTGTGTGTAAAATACTGTACTAAAACAATTGAAAGTAGTCAAATATCTGACTATATATCACACCGCAAAGGAAATATTACTTCATACCATTTAAAGAACACAATTTATGGACAGTGATAACATAGTGAAGTAGAAGGGTGAAACAGAAAGACACAAAGACAGATGTAGAGAGGAATAGCAACAACATTTTTTGAGAAACATGTAGGACCATCTGTACGATGTGTTACTCTTATTTTCTCATTATTAAGCTATCATGCTCTGTACAATAAAGTGCCTGCTATAGGGAGAAAGAAGGGGTAAGAGAGTGCAATAAACATGAATACACAAGCAGGATAAGCTTGGATTACTAAGATTCCCTGTTGGGGCTGCAATGTTTTTGTAAATGATGTCTTCCTGCACCAATCGAATGGCATGTTAATGAAATGTTGTAAATGGAGAGAAATACAGACATTTACAGTTAACTACTTGGCAAGAGCATGAAATGTCATGAAATAATAATTTGACCTACGACTGTAATTAAACCCATGACACTATGCAAAAACATCAGTCTACACAGAGGGGAATTATCCATGCCACATAAGAACTTTTAGATTATTACATATATCAGCCTAAGAACTGTTAAAATATGTGTTTCACTGCACTGCCTTTAGTTTTCCCTTAGTCTATATTCCCATAGTAAAACAGATTTAAGCACATTTAGACAAAAGTAACCAGAATACTGTGGCTGAAATTAAAAATTTCAGCTTTCTCCATAGGAAATTACTATGCATTGTGTGCTACAACAACCTCTGCACAAATAATGAGGATGAAATGTAAAGGATTTTTCATGGGCTATTTCTGGCCATGTGTGTTGTGTGTTGTTCTATTTTTCACCAAATTAAATGTGTGAAAAGGAGGTTAATAAGACAGTGGTGAAAATGGGGGAGAAGCACAGGGTAGTACAGAGGGAAAATAATACAAGAATTTGCAGGATGGTGATCGGAGAACACCATGGCTATCCGCTTCTTCAGAACCTAAATGTAGAATTGTAAAAAGATTTCCATGCCTTTGGAGAGTCACCACACCAGGGTGGGTGACAACAACAGAATAATGTTGAATAGCCAACTAAATCAAATCAAGCATGTCAATAAGACTCATAGGTAATGTTTAATGCAATGTAAGGGGCATCATTTTTTGAAGAATAGGTTTCGATTTTCTATATTTTTCTATAGAGATCTAAGTGTTGGGGAATGGGCATAGAAATGTAAGAGTTAGGTTGGTAGGATAGGTTAGGAAGCAGGCACAGACAAATAGGACATACAAGGCAGTCAGGGATGGTGGCAAATACAAAAGGCTGGGGCCATCATGACTGGGAATAGATGGGGGCCATATGAAGCATACCCACATTAAGGCTGAGAATTGTGAGAATGTAGTTCTCACCCTCAGAACTGTCATCATTGTCTCCTGTGTCAGCTGCCATTGTCAATGCTAGATATGGCATCATTTTGCAGTCTGACATAGGACCTTTTCACCCCTGTAAATTCAGACATAGAGGCCCCTCTTCATTATATCCTCCACCAGCCCTGTCAGCTCTTGCCAGGTAACATACTTACAACTTCCCACCCATACTGTTTCTGGAGGGTACCACTGCACCAAAGGCCATGGCAGAGCTACCTGTCACAGGGCAGGGTCTGTGAAGGCAACACTGACAGGATATGAACCCAAAGTGCTGGGTGTCTGTGCTGACCTATGTGAAGGTGTATGGCAGGGACATAGTGATCAGTCTACCTCTCTGTGCTATTGGTCATTTTTGCAGCAGTAAGGTGTACAAAGAGCAGACTATTAAATGAAAAAAAGAAAGCGAGAAAGATAGGGTGGGGGAAGACAAAAAATAAAGAGAATTAGATCCATGGGGTCTATATTAAATAAGCAAATGCTTAAAAAAGTGAACACTTATTCATTGACCATAGTCCAGTGAATGCCGAAAATGCCAAACACCGGGAACAGAGATTTTTTTCCCAGGGGAAAAAAAATCCCTGTTCCACAAAAAAAAAAAAAAAACCTTAAAACAGTTTTTAATGTGGGGGCTCTGCCCCCCCCCACACACACCCCCCACTTAAATATACCAACTCAGAGATCGCACCACAGTGGAGGAAACGGCAAACACCCGAAACCGGCCCAGCGATTTTTTTCCCTGAGAAAAAATTCACTTTTCCGGGTGTTCGGGATTTCCAGTGTTTGCTGAATTAGGGTCGATGAATCAGTGTTTGCTTTTTTAAGTGTTTGCTGATTCAATATAGACCCGATCCATGATATGTTACATTATTTCATTTTTTCAAAACATTTTTTTCAATACATATAAAATATGATAACTGACTATTGTACACCTTTGTCATATCCAGATATGATGGGAAGGTATTAATGTGTCATAAAATAAAAAATATCACTGTTGGATATAAGAAATAACAGCCTTTATTTCCCTATGTCATAGAGGATATATGCATTCACATGTAATAATTGCACGTATCATAACTGAATTGCTCTTGACCTTCATTAATGCTGTTAATATTTTATAAATACTATCCTGTAACAAAACACAATTGCTGTTTTGGGGTATGGAACCCGCGCATAGTCAAGTTGGTGTTTTTGTTGCATAATGTAAGCAGCAAGAACTATTGGAGAAGGCATGCATGTATGATATCAAGGCTGAAGTATGCTAGGGAGTGAGGGGACTGAAAATACTTAGCTGGCTTTTATTTGGACCTGAAGCATACTTAACCTGTGTCTCTCTCTGAAGCCAATTAGTCTGTTTTGGTGCATCTCACCATTTTCTGGTATATACATGAAAGTAGAAAGAATAGCTGTATTGGCTTGCTGGATAATTAGTGCCATATCATAAACAGGCTATGGGCTAGTATACTTGCACAACTTAGGAATGTTTTCAGTCCTAAATTCATCCTACCATCAGCTTAAATTAGTAGGTCCCACTTGTGATTTTTCAAATCACTATACTGGTGACAACATTGTTCCCCAGTGCAGTGAATGCCAGTTGCACCGGAGACAGGCTTGGCCAAGCTATTCCAAGCCTAAGACTTATACTGAGACCCAGCTTAATCCCCCTGCAGCAGCCTACAGCTGTAGTGCTTCATAATGACTGCCACACAAATCCTGGAATCCTCATCACTCCACCTTTGTACTCTAAATTGCCAACATTGCCTACATCAACAACCATATCTGCGGAAGTCAAGCTAAAAATATATGTCTGAACCGGTTCCTGATTCAGGTCTCGCGTGTCACAGGTTGTGTGCAACAATGCACAGACTTGCCAACTGCATTTGCTCAACTGCAAGCATATGGATTTATTGGTGGACACACTGACAGTATTTACATCAAATAACATTAAATGCGCGAAACGTGAGTGAGATTTGCTATACATGATGATCAGCCTATTGACACATTACATTGTTCAACTATGAAATGCTTAATGGCTTGGCTTGTAATCCTTTGTGTTTGGAAGGATAACTGGGATGAACTGGGGCATATTTGGATTTTGGGATTTACACACTGTCAAAGTTGTGTTTTATCATCTGGGAATCAAACTCATGGGATAAAAAATGGAAGAAATGAAATTTAGCTTATTAATTTGCATTGCCACAGGATAACTTCCTTTTATGTACAGTAATTAGAGATATTACTAATTTCAGAATAAATGGAGATATATACTTCAGTGAAGCCTGCATGTGTGTGATTTTAAGTTATCCTGGGAAGGTATTCCTATGTAAAAAACTATATTAACATTTAACAATATATTTCAGATGGATGGAGTTGCATGACCTGTGTAACACGGGCTGGAGTAAACTATTGTTCCCAAAATATATATGGAAATGGTTTTTAATTAAATATCATCACGGTCATGTTTAGGAAATTATATACTCATTATCTTGAGATTATATGTGAAGCATTAATTATATATGCTGAATAGGAAAATTTAGTTATACAAGCATTACTGGTACATTGCTTGCAATAAACATGGTCATCATTCTCATTTGTCTTCAGTTTTACATTCTTAATCAAAGAGTTATGAAAAATTAGATTCTGATGCTGCTTGTAAAAGAATCCTTTAGCTTAATTAAAACCCTTTATCACCTGGGTTCTTTATCTAAGCTCGCAGCACTTACACCTTTTGACACAGAGATGGTTAGGTAAAAGGTGGGACTTTTCCACTCAATACTGTCCAGAGTGCTAATGAAAGCACACCATTACCAGGTCTGGTTGTGCTACAGAAGCCAGCACAAATTAAATGTTTCACTTTTTTTCCTTAGGCAGTGAACCATGTTTGCCCACTGCTGGCAGGAGTGCAAATGCAAAAGGCATTAGAAATAAAATATGACAGAGACAAAAATCTGACATTAAAATATATTCAATCAATAGGTATATCTAGTAATCAGCAAAGCAATAAGTGCATTCAAGTGGCACAGTCATCCTTCTTATATCTCCTTGCAATATCAGAAGTAGTTTGTAGAACACATTATCACATTTGTACTTAATGACAAATAATGTGAAAGTGGACAGACAACAGCTCGCATGCTCCATGTAATACTGGGAATAGTTGGGTTTTTACACAAAAACACAGTGATAAAATAGTGTGTGAATATGCATTAAGACCCTCCATCTATAAAACTAATAATTAACAGGATTTGAACCCCACTTCACCTATCTTATTTCTCTCAAATCACTTCACTTATATCATGTGCCACAGATTGTTATTAGAGATGTGGAGTTTATTCACTAAGCACTATCCAGAGTGCTGTCATCAACTCAACATTACCAGCCATGACTGCACTACAGAAGGGAGCCCAAATTAAAGTTTTCACTTTTTTTCATTTTTCAGTGAAACATATTTATGCACCCATCAGCACCTCAAAAGTACAAAAGATAGCAATGTAACAAATTATATGAAATTGCAATAAAAACAAAAATTAAATAAGAATACTACTATCATCATTGGTTTGCAACATCATAATCTGGATCACACCTCATGATTGGTTCAGGTAAATGCAACATTTATCCTGTTCTTAAACATCTGTTTTCATACTTTAGATACTGTCTCTGACACCATGCATAGCAAATGTTGACAATAGCAAGACATATAGATTATTTAGTAATGCAACACACTGGCAACAGCAAGTCACAAGGACTATAGGTAACATATTAATAATTTATTACACACACTTAATGTGTACAAGTCATCTTCCAAAATGTGAAGAATCTGTCTTTGGAGCTGATACCATTATCAAAACTTTCCTTACTAATGATTTGAATCCCACAGAAAATCTGTGTTTTCTCCATAGTCAATGTATTTACAGCTTGGCCAGCAGAGTAGATAATAGGTGCATTTTATGCAGCTGTTAATATTCAGAGTGCTGACAGCTGCAAAATGACACCAGGTTCATTTGTGATACTGATGTAAATTCAAATATATTTTTTTCACTTTTGTCTTTTGGTAGTGAGCCCATAAAGATGGCAAATTAAAAAAAAATGCATATTCCGAATAATTGAAATATAATCTCTAAACAGGATTCAAACAATGCATTATGTCTTATTTCTCTCAATCATTAACACCTTTTTCCCTTAGAGTTGGATATATGTTAGGTGCATTCCCTACATTTATTATTCAGGGTACTGATGGCCACACACCAATGTCAGGCCTACCTGTGCTACTAAAGGCAAGCCAAATTATTTCTTCTTTTACTTTTTTCCCTAAGCCATGAAATATGATTGTGAGCTGCTAAGTGGCATGCAAATGTAAAAGGCAATAATATAAAAATTGTTTTGTCTAGCAATTGAAAGGAACATGAAATGAATCAAGGTGTATCTCTAATATTGAGCAAAGCTAGTACTGCATTGCACTCACATGTTTATCCTTCTCAGATTTCCTCGCCAAGGTTTTAGATTTTACCTCCTCCATATCACATTCTTAAAATACTGAGATTACTTCAGTTTCCCAATGCAATGCATTCATACACCAAAATGGGTGTCTATATTATGACCTCTCTCAGCAAAATGACCTGTAAACAGGTTTCATACTCCGCATTACCTGTACTGTTTCTCTAAACTCACTTCATTAATACCTTATTCCACAGAGGTAGTAGCTGACAACTTGAATTTCTTCACTCAGTACTGTCCAGAGTGAGGAAAGTGCACCAATGCCAATCTTAATTGTGCTACTGATGGCATTCCAAATTAAATTTAAATTTGTCAGTTTTTACCTTGAGAAGTGAACTACCATTCACTGCTACTGACTGCTACCAGTCAACTGACCACAATGCCAAACTGTATAAAAGGATATAGGAGAAAAAGACATATTTTAAAGCAATTACTTTAAACATACATTTCTGATGTTTCCTCAGATTTATCTTACAACAGTTACCTGTATGAATTTGAACCATCAAACCAGGATATTAAGAACAATAATTTCAGACTATTTCCCATATTTGCCACAGACAAAGACTTACATTTAGCAATGAGATAAAGTGTTTAGCTGTTCCCAAAATGTGAGATTGTACCAAGTCACATTGATAGAAGAAACGAGTTATGAAAGTTGTCTCTCTGATTTGCCAGTAAAGGTCTGGATTGGTGGGATGTTGACAAAAGATAGGATATTAGTGTGCTTACACAAAATTAAAAAGAGTGAAAACACTACAGCTGGCCTTTGCTCTTTATTTAAGTGCCTCATTTGCTTATCTATGCTTTCCTAAGAGCAATGCAATTTTATTTCTTTCCATATGATACCTGTATCAATGCGTAATGCATTCCTTGAATATGCACAACATTTCTTGGTAAGAGGCAGTAACTGTGGTTATAAAAACAACATTTAAATGTTAGGAATGCTGGTTTTCTAACTCTAAATCAATGAACTTTTAGACTTTTTGGAAAGTCTCTCCTCTCTGAGACACCCTCAGTAAGTGTACATGAAAGAGGGGGACAGTGAAACACTAATTGTTCCTGTAAATAGCCTAATCACTGACACCTACAAGCCATTTAAAGGTAATACTTCTCAATGCTCATCCTTACAGTGCCAGGGTGTGTACATGAAACTGTATAGCTCCTTATAATATGTATACTTTCCATACATTTAGTGCAAAAATTTTGTAACACCTTATTTGCACAAATATAGTGCTCAGAGGGCTGAATCTGCACTATATAAAGGTCATTGTGCAGCTAAGGAACTTGTATCATAGTGGGGAGACTGGATCCAGAGATATCAATGCTGCTCAATACTTGAAGAGATTTATCTACATTCAAAACAGATTTCTTGTCAAGGTATGTTGATATTTTTAACAGAATGTTTTTAGTTTATCATCAACGATGGATTGCAATGCACAATACAACCATTGCTTTATCTGTCTGCATTTTCTTTAACATTTACTGTTGGCATAGCCCATGTATATCAGTTATTTGTCTGCTTTACAAAGTTTGGTTAAGAATGCTACCTAACATAATTTTGTAGGTTTTATTTTTTGAGAATTTGAGTTATTGTAGATGAGTATAGTATAACTTTGCAGCAAAGTCATGTATTTTTACATGTTACCCAAAAATTGTGTTAAGGCTGTCATATGTACCTGGCTGCCCTTCACACAAGAGGAGACGGAACTATAAGTTTTTTCATTTCTTCTTGTGCATTATGACTTAGTATTGTTAATTCTGTGATGTACTACACAGTTATGCAACTGTTGCCCACATTACAGAACTGTTATAATTGTTGTAATTGTATGATATTTTTTAGGGGGCTGTCTTAACTAGTGTGCAATCATAGGGAGCATTACCTTTTCAATTGTTGTGTGCATGATGGATGCATACATCCATACATAAGTTCACTGCCATCCTGTCTGTGTATTATAAATATAATTTTGTGTCAGTTTTCTTTTTCATCTCATACAGGTATATGGCACCCAGGACTATGGTACCCCACAAGCCATCACTCACTGATGTAGAAATTGAGGTAATTATACAGGACTTCTATTGCCATGGAGCTTTTCACTTAGGGAGAGGTAAAGGTGACAAATCTGCCTGAGACAAGATATGGTCCAAAAGCAGTTGACAGCATCAATGCTGCTGAAGGGCATGGGAGAACTTACTCAGAGGTATAACACAAAGAAAGTGATATGATCACCTCTGCCTACTGTAGGGCAACTGCAGTTGATCAGGAGCAGGTGGCTATGGGGGTGGCCTCTACCAAACCACTACTGACTGAAACAGAGGTGTTTGTGACCATTATCAGAGATCCAAATAGCTCAACAGAGAGCTTACAAAGAATCTCTGATGTTGGTGCTGATGATGATGACAGATCCAGACTGTCTCAAGCAGAACTTCCAGGTAAGCAAAAGAAAAAAAAACTTTCATTCTGTGCATCTTTATATGCACATATCGTATATGTCTGACATGTCAAGACCAATGATAAGTGTGAGTTACATAAAGTTCGAGAGAGATGGAACAAGATGTTTGGGGATAATTCAACTGTTCAGTAAATGTTTATATGACAACATTCTTAATCTGGAGATGTAAAGGGAATTCTTCTCTGTTTCTTGTTTCATTTGCACTGTGATACTTATCAGCCTTCTTTCCTGTCCCTTACTTACATACAGGGACATCTGGATTACAATCTACAAGGCCAGCTGCACATGGTAAGTACACCGTTTTATTGTTATTAGTGTATATAAGGTAGATTTAGGTTTAACTGAGACTGATATCTGTAATGCTTTAGCATGTAATTTTAACATGCCTTTCATAAAAATGATTATTAGCATTCTTTATTTCTCTCTTTGTTGTGTTTATTGCTTGTTATAATACATGATTCTGACAGTGGCCTTGTGGAACTCCCACCACCTTAATATTATTAGCCTCTGATGATGATGCTGGTAGTGGTGGTGATGTAATGGCAAAGTCTGGGGGTGCAGAGGGTCAGTCTTACACTGAGGTTGTGACTCCCACATCCCCTGCCGATATATTCAGACACAGTCAGTATACCTATGCATACCCATGCCACAGAGCCCTCTATTATAGGACAACTTTAGGGTGACACAGTTGATCAGGGTAGTGTGGTTACTCTGGCTGTAGATCTGGTCTTTTGTGTCAGCTTTGTCCTCCTATCATCCCCTTCCCAACCACTCTGTGCAAATGGTGATGATTATGCCCTGCCCTTTGCACAAGTCTTTGTGACTTAGGGTACATACATGTCTGATGCACACAATAGATAGATACTGCTTGCTTACAAACAAATTTGGATTTATCAAAATTTTTACCAAATGAGAAGGTACTGGTTTCTTTTCCTACTGATTTGTTGAACGTCATTGTACTTCAATTGCTATTGTAAATAAAGAAGTCAAATCAGTAGGTATTTCAGTCTTGCATATTGCTATACATGTGCAATGTATGGTATAATTGACCTGTGCAATGGTTTATAGACAGCGGTCAATTTAAAAATGCATGATGCACAGTATAGGGTAAAATACTACAAACATCAGTCATATAAACTATTACTGACATAAGTCTACACTTCAAAAAATGCACTGCTTAGGGGCATATACACATTTCCATATGAAAGAACTCTATTATATAAAATGTTTTTTCCATACAGGTTTCACACCTTGTCATTACAGTCCCTGTCTGATGCTATAAGAACACAGACATTACATGGGACCTGAGGTGGGGCTGGCAGATGTTGCATAGTTCATGGTGTTTTTATATTTATATGTGCATGGATCATAGGCTTTGAACTAGCTAGTGTGTGTGTGTGTGTGTGTGTGTGTGTGTGTGTGTGTGTGTGTGTGTGTGTGTGTGTGTGTGCACGTGCGCACGAGTGCTATCTTTTGCGCCCTAGACAGAGCCAGGACATACTGTGCACACCTCTGCCAGCACCATCTGCAGCAGGTGGTTCTCCCTCAGAGTCCTCATCTGTAACTGCTGCTGCTGGCCCTGCCTCTAGTCCTTGGAACTGTAGTCCTGCTCCTTGCTGTCCATGTTGAAGCTGTTTTCTGAGAATTATATAGTGTAATATGACAGTGACTATGAGTATTTGGGAATAGGGGCCTGGATTATACTGCAGGGGACCACCTGATTTGTCTAGACAGGGAAACCTTGATTTGAGCAATTCATACACATGTTCTATGATAATCCTACCTTGAGCATGGGCCGCACTGTATACTTGCTCAGTGCGGTTGTGTGTATTTCTCATGGGTGTCATAATCCAGGGATCCAGTGCAAAACCTACATCCCCCACTAGATGATCTTTGAGGAAAATCACCTGTAACAAACCTTGTGTATAGGTCTCAGATGTGCCATATATGACAGTCATGAAAACTGTCTGGATTACCTGCACAAACAGTATTGAGGATACCTTGGGCATTACAGATAACCTAACAGTTTATAGAGTGGTATCCTTTCTTGTTAATGTACCTCCTTTCCTGTTCTCTGGGTTGACAAAGGAAGTAACTCCACTACAGCAACAATCTGTGGCCTCCAACACTTCAGGGAAGTGGGTTTCTCCCATGAGGTGTGCTGAAAACAGATGTGATCCCTTGCATGGTGTAACATTGCATTTAAAAAATGATGAAATACTCTAGAGGTTGATGTCTGTGACCCCCCCTTATATGTGTGTCTCTAGAAAGTACCAGTACCTAGTATGCATAATTCACATGCACATCCCTTTGCTTTCACTGGAATGGATTATCCATGATTTCCCTGGGACCTGAGGTGGGGGCGGCAGATGTTGTATAGTTCTTCTAGTGTTTCCCCGGCCACCCTGCATTGCTGTACAATTACTGTGCCATGCAGTCCGTGATAAGTCAAAATGGTATCTAAATACCTTTCTTCTTGCTTGAGGTCTGGCAGCATCAGCAGCACTTTGATTTATAGCCTGTTGCACAACAGTATAATGATAGCTGGAAGCCCTAACACTTTTTTTTTTCTCAAAGTGTAATTGTGCTTGTATTCAAAAGGGTTTTGGAGTACAGGGGAAAATGAGCACTCAGTGCACATGATTGCTTTACAGCTTCCTGAATAGCTCTGCCATGTTGACTTGGTTAATTAGCATGTACTATGTCTCTTTATGCTTTCATTAGAATATTCTTCCATTTCCCTCTATTTTTTAGGCTCTATATGACATGTAGAGCTGTTTAATGAACACCAGATAGCAAATACCAGATTGCATGCTATGTTGTATATGGTGCACTGCCAACATAATAGCAGCACTTAGTGTACCTGTTAAAGAATCTGGTCAAATATCTTACTAGGTTTACTGATGGTAGTCTGTAGGTCTGAATGGAGAGATAATATAACAGCAAGAAAAGGAGCTGTTACTGAATTCATCCTCAGGTTCTGGTGAGTACTGTTACATAGTGGATGCTTTTTTCACAAAATCACACCAAAACAGCATTGATATAGAGACTATATTTTTATAGCATATATCATGAACAGAGGTAGGTCAAAAATTAAGACACATCATGGGTGTGCAAGTCCCAAGATTAAAAGGTGCCCAATCCTTGTATGTGCACTGGTGCCAGGACTGGAAAAATGACAGTACAGAATCTTCAAGACAGAGAAATATTCCTACAATGGGATTAGCCCAGACTTCTCTATTGGAGAAGCAAGCAGTAGTCCAGAAAAAAAAACATAAAAACTGACAGACCAAAAAAAAAAAAAAAAATTAAAGATGATGGAGCAGACCATTGAGGATAAAGAACAAATCATGTATTGTTACTATTTCCAAAAGGCAAGGAATTTCCAGACAGAAAATATTCAAAAAGACTAAGAGAGAAATTATAAGAAAAAAAGTACTTGCACAAGAAAAAAAAATCTCAGAAGTTTCAAATGCAAAATTGTGTTTATAAGCATGAGAACCATGAAAAACATTACATACACAAAGAAACGTTGGGTCACTTTTAAAAAGAAGCAGCGGAGAAAGTACAAAAATATAAAAAACTAAACCTAGAGAGGTTTGAAAAGCATGGACATGGGAAAGAAAAAGAGATGTGATATGGTGCAATATTTATGCAAAGGAGAAAGCAAAGCTAATCAATACAACAAAAGCAGCACCAAAGATATTTGAAGAGAAATAAATGCAAAGGCATCTGATTATGGAAAATTTCACAATACAAAAAATAAGAAAACAAAGGGGAAAAGCAGAAAAGATGATTAGCAATGGGGACATTAAATAAACAGAAACTGAAGTTACGAATTACCTGCAAAGTTTAGGATTTAGTGAAGAACATCCAACTCAGGTATCTTCACAGTATAATGGAATAATGAGTCCCCAGATTAAGGAGAAACAGATAGAGCAGTAAGAATCTGATCTCTTGACACATGAAGATGCTCCGGAGCCTTCAGCAGGAAACGAGTGCAAACGTTCAGTTGGAGTTGCACAGCAAGGGAAGAAGAAAGAAACAGTGGAACTCTGATGCAGTCAATTTTGTGGAGTGATAGACCAGTGAGTTCCCATACCAGAGATCAATGGATGGCACAGGATGCAGCTGAAGAAAATATGCTACAGGAAGATGTTTTGGAACTTTCTGTAGAATGACCACATGGAACAAGAGAGCAAAGAATGTGCACTCATTTCAGAGGAAAATAATTTAAGAGAAGAGTTACTTGATTTAATAGAGATGAATAGACCAATTAAGTTCAATGAATGAAAGAAAAAGATAAATGAGACCCAAAATTTTAGAAGTCTGATAAAACAGATGAACACAACAATCAAGACTATTCATGTGATATAACGGAAGTAATTAGGATATATTAGTGCGCAACTTAATTAGTAATAAATAAAGTCTTACCACAAAAATACAGAGCAATAAGGGAAAGGAAGTTAAGAAAACAATGCCATCATGAAAGTACTGAATAGAGAAAACCATAAAGTAAATAAGATAAGATATACCACTGTTTGAAGAGCATAGAAGAGGGAACAGATCACAAAAATACTTAGAAAGATAGACATGGTAAAAGCAATGTGCAGCATCAGAACAGCCCAGGATCAATTATACATTATTGAAAATAATAAACTAAGGACATCAGCACAGGCAGAAAAACATAGAAGACGTGCAGATAAACATAAAGGAAAAGATCAAAACAAGCAAGTCATTGATGACCCAAAAAAAGTTTTATAGAGAACTGTGTAACAAAGCAAAAGGGATAGAAACACGCCCACAAAAAAAAGAAAAAATAGACACATTTTGGAGAAATATTTATGGTGCCAAAGTCATGGCCTTAAGCTAAATGTAAAAAAAAAATGTATAATCACACCATTCATCAAAAATACAACTTCTACTGATTACCAGTTTGATGGCAATCCCCTAAGCACACAACCTGTGGTAAGAGACCTGAGCACTCAGGTTGATAACAACCTCACATATGACAATCATGTAGCGGCACTGGTCAGAAAACCCTTTTACTTGGTTCGCCTCATAAGTAAAGGGATTGCATCCAGAAAAAAGGATGTTACTACCTCTGTATACTCTTCCCTCATTAGACCAATAACTGAGTATAATGCCCCATTTCGGATGTACATCTCCAAACATCTGCACCAACTGGAAAGGCTACTGAAATACCAAACAAAGAAAATCCATAGCCTTCAACACCTCTCATATGCAGACAGGCTCATATCACTATCACTCTGCTCTGTATTGTACAGACTGCTCAGGGGTGATCTGTGTCTCGCCTACAAGGTAAACTTGGACCCTGCCCAACTAGAGATGCTCTATATCCATAAGTCTAACTCCTCATGCATTACCTGCTCAAATGGCCTGAATCTAATATGCAACATCAGCAAAACCTGCTGGAGAGACAGGTTTGTCTACTAGATACTGCCCTGTCTCTGGAATAGACTCCCCATACATGTCAAAACAGAAAACCTCACTGACCCTCTTCAAGTGCAACCTTGATGAGTGGATGGGTAACCACAAATTTGTTCCAGGGGTTCCACCTGTGTCCCTCACTGAAAGGGGCAACAGGTGCTGACTGAGGTTTCTTTTTGGGTATAAACTCTTAGCTAGGCTTGTAAGTGCCCCAGGGCCATTAGCCTAGTAACCTCCTATCATACTAAGACCCTGTGGAACATAAAAAAGATGCTGAATGGATAGAAGAAGTAAAAGAAACAGTTAAGACATTGAAATGTATAGCATATGAAATGGGATGAAATAATAGACAGAGAGACCTAAAATAAAATTAAGAAAAGTTCCTAAGTGGAAAACTCCAGGCCCAGATGCAATATCCAACTTCTGGCTAAAGATATTAACAACTTTACAAAAAAAATTAGACTTGAGTAAGAACTACTTATACATACATTCTGTACAGACACTAACTTGGGTAACAACAAGAAAAACATTACTCATGCTAATGAGTGAACCTACAAGTCATTCAAAAAATGATACACTAATAACATGTCGTCTGTCAATGTACAAACCATATATGCAGAGTATATAGCCATTTAGAAGAAAACTCAATTGTGGCAATAGAACAAAGGGGTAACAAAAGAAAGTCATATGGAACAAAGGATCATTTGTTGCTAAATAAAGTCCTAATGGATAATTATGAAAAGTGGAAGAGTGTAAGTATGGTATGGATAGACTGTAAAAAAAGCATTTGACAGCATCCCACATTCATGGATAAAGGAGTGCTTACAGATATATAAGATGCATCCTACACTGATCAATTATGTTACAGTCACTATAAAATAGTGGCAAGTCACTTTGCAATCAAGTCATAACAAACGTCAAAATATCTGTAGGATAAAAACTCAAACGGGATAGTCTATGGTGATTCCTTCTCACTGCTGCTGTTTGTCTTGTTCTTAACCCTTTAAGCTATTTACTTAACAGATTAAGTTTTGGTTATAATTTGGGTCCCAAAAATGTCTAAGTATAAAACTTCTCATCTTGTTTTTGCAAATAACCTAAAACTGTATATTTCATCAAATGAGGAATTGAAAGCACAACTGCAAGTAGTTAAAACTTTCTCAAATTATATAAGAATGTAATTTGGTCTTGATAAATTGGTGAAAGCAACGCTTAAAGAAGGAAAGCTCCTGCACCAAGAAAATATCAGTCTGGGACAGGAATGTGATATAAAGGAACTTGAGCAGGAAAGAGTGCATCAATATTAAGGAACTGAAACTATAATTTTAGGTGATTTCAATATTGACTGGCAATCCTGTTCTGGCAACCATCCAAACCATCATGTAAACCTTCATGGCTTCACCCAACTAGTCCAGTCACCAACCAGAATAAATTAAAACTCCAGCAAGCACACTACCCTGGATTGGATACTAGTCAGTAAGAGCCCCCAGTCATATATAACAGGCCGCTTATCAGATAGCCTCAGTGATCACTCCCTAACATTCCTACTGAAAAAATACCTATACCAAGCTAAACCTCTCGTCTACCATCAGATACGTAAAAAAATAAACTTTAACCCACTCACATTCATCTCATCCCTCAAAGATTGTAACTGGCATCCTCTAAAGTACCTCAGTCTAGATGACGCAGTTGCATTTTTTAATACTACCTTCCTGAGCATCCTTAATTACCATGCCCCCATAAGACTTTCCAGAATCAAAGCACAACCCTCCCCATGGCTACAGAAAACCACTAAGTCAGAAATGAAAAACAGGGATAAAGCCTGGGAGCACTGGCGCAAAACCAAAACCCCCTCAACTAGACAGAAATTCCTAGAACTACGCAATAGAGTCAAAAAGCTAATAAAACAGGACAAATTCCAATACTACCAGTCTGCCCTAGACTCCTCCGAACACAGCCCCAAACAATTCTGGTCCTCCATAAACTCCATCCTCCACCCAGTTAAAGTCAGTACCCCCCCTCTTAACACCTCTCACTCCTCAGAAAATATTGCTACCTCATTCAACCCCCCTCCCCTCCAACCCACACCTTCAACTACTAATCTCCCCACTGCCTTTTCTTTTTCTCCTGTACCTACCTCCAACATAAAAAACTCTTAACTAAACTTGAACCCACCAAATTAGCAGCAGACAACCTCCCAAGTGAATACCTACAAATTGCAGCTGATGCTCTGGCCTACCCAGTATCCATCTTGATTAACCGATCTCTGTCAGAAAGTTATGTTCCCACACTGTGGAAAGTATCACATATAATTCCCCTCCACAAAGGCAGACCATCCACAGAATTAACCAATTACCGCCCCATAGCTGTTCTCTCTCCACTCTCCAAAATACTAGAGAGATGCATACACTCTCAGGTCTCACACTACCTCCTTACTAACAACCTCCTTTCCAATACTCAGCATGGTTTCCGACCAAACAATAGCACCACCAATGCCTTACTCTCCTTTACTAACACTATCCTTCAGCATAAAAACAATGGCTATCTCTCCTCTGCTACTTTCCTAGACCTATCTAAAGCATTTGACATGGTCCCACACAAACAACTTATCTCTGTCCTCAATAACCTATCCTTCTCACAATCAGTCACCAACTGGTTTCAGAGTTACCTGTCTGACCTCCAACAATCCGTTGTATGGCAGAATGACATATCTCCCCAACTACCTGTCTCCATAGGGGTTCCCCAAGGATCCATCCTTGGACCCCTACTCTTCTCTATTTTCACAAATAATCTAGCCTCTGCCACCACACATGGCACACTCATACAATACGCAGATGACTTGACCATCATCTGCTCAGCCCAGTCCCTACCCAAACTGCAAAAAGTCACACAGGAAGCCTTTTCCTCTGTTGAAACTTGGTTATCCGATGCCCAATTAATACTCAACCCAAACAAAACTAAACTACGCATCTTCCAACCCACCAAACATACAAACAACACCACTATATACCCAACTGAACACACCAAATTGCTAGGAGTGGAAATAGACAATAAACTAAAATTTGACATTCACATATCCATGACCATAAAAAAAGTCCACAAAAAACTAGGAGTGTTATACAGAAATAAGCATCTTCTCACCAAAGCAGCAAAGATTTCAATAGAAAATTCCCACCTTATCTCCATCCTACTTTATGCCTCTCCAATATATACCAACCTAAGGCAATGCGATCTAAACAAGCTAGAGACCTGCTACAACAAAATTGCCAAATTCGCCACAGGGGCATCCTACCGTAGTCACCACTGTCTCTCACTTGCTGAACTGGGCTGGCTTGAACTCCCTCACCTCCTTCAATAGTATCACCTCTCACTCGCCCACAAACTAGTAAATCATCCACTAAATGTCCCATCCCTCCAGAATCTACTCCAACCCTATTGCACCACCAGACCACTAAGATCCAGCAACAAAAATCACTTGCAGATCACTAAAGCCAATAACTCTGCTGGTGAAGCACTATTCTCTTGCACCATAGCCAAATTATGGAACTCCCTCCCACCCACAATTACCTCTGTACCATCATGCGCCCACTTCAAAACTTTACTAAAAGTGCACCTAAAAAGATGCTGGCTATGCCCTTGCAACTCCCACTCTAATATCACACACACCATCCAACCACTACCTTTCTTTCCACTCCACTAACTACCTTGATTATAGCAAGCTCATATGCTCATAAGCCTAGTACTTATACAGCAAGAACTTCTTATTTTAACATTTGTTAATGTCTGTTATGTACTTCACAGATAAAGATTCTAGTTGTCTACTGATGTACTATGTTCTTCATCTGTAAATATGTTGTAAGTAATTGCTATGTAAATTGTTAATCGCTATGTAATCCAATGTAACTACTGTCTGTTTATTTTAACTGTGGAGCTTTTCTCCCCAGGCCTCCGCTGAAAATGGACCTACGTCCAGTTAGACACTCCCGGTCAACAAATATAAATAAATAAACAAATAAATAAATAAATAAAAATTAAGGATTAGCAATAAAACATGAACAAATGCAAATAAAACTAAATAAGGAATACTTCAAAAGACTAAAACTAATGTTGAAAACAGCCCTGATATCTAGGAACAAAGTCCAAGCAAATGTTTTAACTTACAGTTTTGTTGTGCTTGACTGGACCAACAATTATTGGATCAGTTAGACAGAAAAACAAGAAAAAAAAAACAAACAAAAAAAATTATACTTATCAAATGATGTATAAAAATCAGTTTATACCAAGACTGTATATCCCTCATTCTGCAAGAGATATAGGCCTCCTCAAAATTGATTACATGTATAGATCTGCAATTGTAGGACTGTATAAATAATTTATTGAACTCACCAAATCCAAAAACAGTGAATGTTTTAAAACATGAAGAGATGAAGTCTAAGATGACTTCCCTACTTAGTTTAGCACAGCATATCAGTGTAAGGTGGGAATGAAAATGAAACCAGAAATAGATAAAAGTCAGGCAGCAACTTAAGGTGCCAAAAAACAAAAGAAAAAATATAAGAAGAAAGGTCAGATGAGAAGGCAAGAAATATGGAAAAGGTGTGAATGTCTTGGTAAGTACAGAAAACTCCTGGAACAATCTCATATTGATCAGGATTTGATAAAGAAATAGTTAAAGGGAGATGAATTTAAACTAAAACTCAAAAATAAAAGATTAATATTTGCACCCCAGGATAATGGACTATGTACACATTGGTTTATAGAGTCTAGTAAGCCTGCATGAGAAACAGAAAAATGCAGCTTCTATAAAACAGAACTGAAAACAGTCATACATCTTGTAGCTGGGTGTGCTACATTAATGGCAGAAGTCTTGTATACTAAAAGGCATAATAATGTGGCAAGACTGGGATTGTACAACTATTACAATATTGTAGTAGCTGAGAAACAGTGGAAACATGAGCCAAAAAGCATTATAAGGAATGATTAAATTTAGATCACATGGCATTACCCACTACCAACAGTTCAAAAAACAGATGCAAGGAAACCAGATATAGTAGTGTATAACAATAAGAAAGTAGCATTGATCACTGAAATTGCTACACCTGCTTAATACAGTGTTCTATGTACAGAGACAGACACAAAAACATAAAATAATAGGATTTATAGACAGAAATAAAAGCAGTGTGGAAGAATAATACCCAAGACAGTTCCAATATCAATGGGAGCAATGGGTTTCATATTAAAGTCATATTTAGATATGTTACCAATACATGTAACTTCATATGAACTAAAACATTGAGTCAATTCTGGGCACTTTGCAGGTGCTGCAAAGAGCACTTTTGGCTGATATCAAAGACTGAAACAATATTAATTTCATGAACTTTAATCATATCCTGACTTATGAATGTGGTCCATTCTCTTCATGGTATTAGAAATCCAAAATACTCAGAGAAATTAAACCAGATGGAAACTATTACATTAGATTTATATATATATATATATATATATATATATATATATATATATATATTCATATGGCTGAAATCATATGATCAAACTTTTAAAGGTTTGAATGGTCTGAATTGAGATCTCCATAGAGCGAGGATTGGGATGATTTCCCTTTTCTGCAATGTAGTGCAATCTCGGAGTTGGTATATTTAAATAGCAGGGGGTGTAGGGGGTTTAGGTTTTGTTTGTTTGTCTTATTTTTGTTTTTACATGTTTGAACAATTAAATGTTTGATCATATGGTCCTGGCCATATGAAATTCGAACATTTGAATTTTCGATCATGTAAAGTAGACCCATATATATAAAATATATGTGTGTGTGTGTGTGTGTGTGTGTGTGTGTGTGTGTGTGTGTGTGTGTATGTGTGTCGGTCTACTTTAGTAGACCAAATTTCCACTTACTTGACTTTCACTTCGCAAAGATGAAAGGACTGACAAATGCAGAAGAATGACATCTGGAACAACGACTTACCACTCCAGGTAAGTAACCACTTGTCCATCCTGTTGAACTTTGCCCCTTACCCCCACAGTAGTGCGATCTAAGAGTTGGTATATTTAGTTAGGGGGGGTTCATCCCCCACGTGTGGATTGACTTTTCTTCAATTTTTTTTTTTGTTTTCTCAGGATGGTCGAGCTGTTACTTACCTGGAGTGGTAAGTCGGTGTCCTAGGTGTCGGTTTTCTGTGTTTGTCAGTCCTTTCATCTCAGCGAAGTGAAAGTCAGTGAAGTGGCCGTTTGGTAACTGAAGTAGATATATATATATATATATATATATATATATATATATATATATATATATATATATATATATATATGTGGTTTCCCTTTATAATCTGAAAATACTGAAATCTCGAATTTCTTTATCCCGAGACCATAAAGGTGAAACTTCAAAATAGCAAAAGTTCATAAGCTCGAATCTGAATATCTCGAATCTGCGCTTATGCATTTACGCTACGCTACATAAAGTGTTTGGCTGGGATGGTGTCCAGAATTTATGGTGAGTGAGTGTATGTTAGTGTTTTTGTAAGTTGTACGTGTGGGTTAGGGTAGGGAGGTGGAAGTATGAGTATGAGTGTTGGATGTGTGTGTGTGTGTGTGTGTGTGTGTGTGTGTGTGTGTGTGTGTGTGTGTGTGTGTGTGTGTGGGTGTGTGTGCATGTGAGGGACTGAAGAATGTCTGGGTGTGTTTGTTTTTTTTTTCTGTTTGTGCGATCTTGGAGTTGGTATATATAAGTAGGGGGGAGTGGGGGTGCAGCCCCCTACATGGGAGGTTGCATGGCAGCTTGTCCCTCTGCTTACATGCAGTCTAGGGTTGTATAATTTGTGTGTTGTGGGTAGAATGGTGCGTGTGTTGTGTGGTATAAGATGTATGTATGCTCATGATTGTGTGTTTTGTGCTTTTGGGTTTTGGGATTGTGAGTCGTTCGCCTTTATAGTTTTGAGATTATAAAGTGGAACCACACACACACACACACACACACACACATATATATATATATATATATATATATATATACATACACCGTGTGTGTATATGTATACATGCCAGTTTCCCCAGCCTTTTTTTTTCTTTTTTTTTTTTTTTGAATAATAAAGTTACATAAATATTTAATTGAACTTCCAGATCTACAACAGCTGCAAAGGGTCAAACACTGAACCCTTAGTACTTTAAACTGATGTAACATTTAAAGGACAAGTAAAAAAAAATCATTCTTTTATTTGCTGAAAATTTGGCTACTTTTTGAGATGTTAATCTGTAGTGAATATTATGGATTATAACTTTAAATTAGAAGCTATTGATATAGATGTAGATTCATTATAATCTACAAGATCATAAAAAGAGAGAATTTGTCAGACTAAATTCTTCAAAATAATGAATAATAAGAATATTTATTTATCATAGTGATTATTAGAAGTTGTTTTGGACTATATTTTATAGATAGATATTATAAACTGACTAATGGAGACGTCAGTCTCTCTAAATTTTTCAAATTTATTATTAGCCCGATGAGAAGATGAGATTTTATGTAAAATAGATTTATTTAAGTATGAATTGTATATACACTTCATAAATTATGTTTTTTATCATGGGCAGGGATGGAAGAAAAATTGCTTTATTAAAAAGTAATGAAATACAAGTAATATGATTTTGATCATTTAGACGTAAATATTTAAATTGCACAGTTCGTTTCTTGATTCAGAAATTTGTGTGTCTATAGATTTGTTTTAAAAATTTCCAGAAAATCAACATATGTTAATAATAATTTGTTTTCTATGAATTGTCATTCCATATATGTAAAGTGAAATGTTATTAAAGGTAGTTTATTGGAGCCTTAGGATTAAAATTTGATTTTAATATATTTTTAAATGAAATTATTGTTAGCATGCTTATTGAAAGATGGTATAAGGAAGCTAAGGTTAGAGACATTACAAAAGAACTAACATCCAATAGCAAACGTTATTACAAATCTGTTCTGGAAAGTTGTGATAACTACATTTGGAAGGCACGGTGGTGTAGAGGTAGCATTGTCGCTTCACAGCAAGAGGTTCTCCCATTCAATTCTCAGCTGGGGTGCCTTTTGCATGGAGTCTGTATGCCCTCCCTGTGTTCATCTGGGTTTCCTCCAGGTGCTCCAGTTTCCTCCCACATTACAAAGACGTATCTGGAGTGTTTCTCCCCAAACCTCTGCTGAATATTAGCTTTATTCCAAGTCAGACTTTCCCAGTAAACAAATGTTAAACAAATAAAAATAAAAAAATAAATATTATTTTTTTTTTCTGTAGCTGATTTTGTGAATAGCAGTGAATCTACAACTATTTTGAATTTCAATGGAAGATTACTTTAGGCAGCACTCAAAGGGGTTAAGTAATTTTCATTTAATTACTAATAAAAGATAATACTAAATGTCTTCTAGAGATTAAGGTTAGGCCTTTGAAAGGGCTTGCTACTAGTAATGAATATCCCTGTAATAATTGCTCATCATGCAGATTTCTTGGCAATAGTCTTAATGCATATCTGTCACATACTGGGACATCTATAAGGGCATGTGGTCAGTTTAATTGCAGTTCCAGGGAGTGGTTTAAATTGTTACATGCTGTACTTGCTCAGCATTTTATGGAACAACATTGTCTGTAAGAATTTACAAGCATGTTTATGCTATGAAAAATAAAAAATAAAACTAAAAACAATAAATTGTATAGCATATCAATGGTTTTAATAGGTTTAAACATTTGTGTTCAATGTGATTGACCAGGTAATGATGGACACTAAAGAGGCAAATTTAGTTCCCTTTTGGAGAAAAGAGAATTTCAGTGGCAGCTCAAACTTCAGACAAATAATGTTTGATCTCAAATGTATTTGTTTAATTAATGTTTTAAAATTGTAATCATATTATTAATTTCCTCATCCAGAATTCCCAATTTAAACATTTTTATATTGGGACTTATATGTATTTATTTTTTATTGTTTTATTAACTATTTCATTGTTATCTTAATCATTCTTTTTGATTTGATGCATTTTAACAGTTCACAAAGTATCAACAAAGTATATAATTTACCTTTATATATCATGTATTATTTAACAGGTTTAATTAAAATAATCATTTGACTATATAAACTTAATTACATAATTTAAAAAAGTGATTTAAATTTTTTTTATCTGATACGTATTTTGTCTGAGTACGTTTATATTATATTAGATGAAAGTGCTTATTCAAGTTTACGTTTGTTCTGTTTTAAGTGGTTTCTTTACTAAATGTGTACTGTGTAAAATGAAATGTAAAAGTAAGTTCTTACAGAGATTCAGATATATGTAAAACTTTCATAGTAGTGATGTCTGATAATATAACTTCTTACAAAGTGATACACATTTCTGGAATTCAAATTATTAATTAGTGTAATTCATGTATTTTGCAAGGTTCATGTTGTGGATGATTATGCTTACACAGAGCACTACAACTCAGAAGACAAAGAGGTCAGCACCATGGCAAAAAAGGAAAAAGCCCAGATTATCTCCAGGGTGATCCAGGTATAATTAGTGGTCATCTGACATGCTGGCCATGGCAGGAACAGCCATCTAGTGGTGTAAACCTTGACTAAAGATGATTGTCACTGGTGAAGCAACACCCCAACCCCATATGCAAAAATGGGAAAAGGGGTTGAGGATGGATGGATGGATGGATGGATGGATGGATGGATGGATGGATGGATGGATGGATGGATGGATGGATCTGACATGCTGGCAGTTGAGGATAGGTGTATCCATCCCTGCCATGAGCTCCTTGCAGAAGTAAGGAGTGAACTGGCACAGTCTGCCCATTGCATGTCACACCTATAGGGTGTTACAAGGTAAGTGTGGGGCAGGAAAAAGCTACAGAAAAACATTACCAACAGTATAATGGAGACCAAAGATGCAGCAATCTCCTTGTTGGCCCCACCTCTTTTTGGAGTTAGTGAGGGGAAAGCTAGGAGGGGTAGGCATTACTTGCAACTGCAAAGAAGTTAGAGTATGCTGATAGTCAGGTGTGGGAGACAAAAGAAAGCTTCAGACAGCAATAAAGACTGAAAATTGTGTCACTCATTTTGCTTTGATTGCAGATGGTAGAAAACTTTACTATGGGAAAGTTAGGAATGTTTTTATTACAATACTATTTTACAGTATTTTTGTTAAAGCGGTGATACTCTTTTCTTTAATAATTAAGTCTTTCCACACTGCAGTTCAGTAAGCCATAATGCAAAATGTAAAACATATGGTGGCACAACCACACTTTATATATCGAATATAAAAATAGAATATTTTTCTAAATTCTTCTTAAATCATTACAGCTGAGTGTGCCTCCAGGCGTTTCTGCAGTTACCTCCTACTAACGCCTCTAGGCATGAAATATTGCTTGTTCATATTTTCATTAATAATTCCAAAACCATGCTATGTGCAAGGTATCAGAAGGTTTCATCTTAAAGCATACATGATGGCAACACAATTGTATTGGCATTTGACCTCTGTTTAATGCAGCTAAAGAGATATTGATTATTATTTCTATACTGTTTATTTGTACTGTAATAATCTTCATATTTCCCTAAATATCTCTCAACATTCTGGTAACACAAAAAGAACTGCATAGCCTCAAAGGAACGCTCACAGCCGTATGAAGAAAATCCTGTTGGCAGTATGTGTCTTGCTTGAATGGTTTCTGAGATATCATAAGCAGTTTATGCAACAATACAAATTAATATTTACTGTTTTTATTTTGGCTTATAAAGTCCAGTTTGAAACATTGAATTGAATGACTGCCACTATTGCAAATATTAATTTATCCTGAATATTATACCATTTACAATTTTCTAGTAACATGTATGGTTCCAGGGATATTCATATTTGTTTGAACTGTAAGGTAATAACTTCATTTTTTTAAGCTCAAGCTATACCCAATGGGAGTTATAAGTACACACTCAAAACAGCTGTACTGGAAGGATTGAGTTAAGCAATATTCTTTTTGCAGGGTGATGAAGCCCCTCCTGTTCCCACTAGGTAATGAATTTAATACTACACCCCAGTAGCTAATTTGGTAACTCTGAGATCATCCTCCCTGTGAGATAAAGGATATTCTTAGTTAAGCTATAAAATGGTGTTGTTTGCTAAACGTTTATGTGTTACATGTTCTAACTACACATTATGCATGTTTACTGCATAATATGTCTGCTGCTCAGCATGCCTGTACACAGGCTGATGAAGTGAGTGATGAAGTGCCAGGTATGCACTAATATTAACATACACTTTATTAGGTTATGATCATTGCAGCTCCAGGGTGATGCAGTGGTGCAGTGGTTAGCATTGTCACCTCACAGTTCTACAGTTCGATTCTTGGCTGGGGTGCCTTCTGTGGGGAGACTACATGTCCTCCCTGCATTCGTGTGGGTTTCCTCCGGGTACTCCAGTTTCCTCCCACATTCCAAATACATGCTTCTGGAGCATTTCTCCCTGGGTGTCTGCTGAAAATGGGGTATGTCCCATTTGGACATTTCCTGTAAACAAATGTTAAATAAATAAACAAATTTAGTTTGCTGTAACAAATGCCTACAATGTGTATTGCAGGTCTGGCAGAAGTCCAATGTATGACACCAAAGGCATGAGGCTGGCTTTGCCAGAACTATAGTTTCTAGACTTGATTTTTTTCTTTGTTTAGTTGCAGTTTAATTTACAAATGAGTTGCTTACTATTATGCTCAGTGTTTATCATTTCCAATGTACAGTCATAGACTCTGGGCCTTGTTACAAGAGGGCCATGCAGTGCTAACACTGATAATGAACTCATGTATACTACCTACAACATCTTGCAATGAGGACAGCATATTAACTCATAAACATCTGTGTGGTTTAGAATGTTGCAATCTGCACACATCCTTGTACTCCAGAGCATTTTCTGAAACAGCAGCTTAAAAAGCATAAGGTAATCCAGGCTTTTCTACTAGGGACATGCCAGATTAACAATCCTAGCACCATTTTATTAATAAGTCCTTTCACTTTGTAATATATTGCTATATTTTACTCCAACAACCTCATCCTTTCCCCTTTATCTGTTCTTCCTCCTTCATTCCATCCTGCTGAACGGCTAACTGCATACTCAATGATCATAAAACTTTGACTATTGCTGCCATATATATTCCACCAGGTGATAACATACCTATACTAGAACAAATCCTCTCCTGGTTCACCAGTAACATTCCTAATGAAACCATCTTACTTGGTTACGTAAATATCAGTTGGTTATCACTCATCTCCACCTGTTTAAGATCCAGCATAAACATATATGTGTTCACCCAGCTTATCTCCACTCCTACCCACTATGTCAAAACAACCAACTCTACATCTATCATTGACTGGAATCTAACCTCCCATCCTAACCTTTATCACAACCCTCAGTCCCTACCTGATGTCATTAGTGATCACTTTCCCATCTGTGTTCAAAGATTCTCTCCAAAGATCCCCAGGCCACATAAACTTATAGACTGTCAAAAACTATCCAGTTTCCATCCTGACTTGTTTAACACCATTCTGTCATCTGTTACCTGGTCATTCATTTCTAATCTACCCCTAGATAAAGCTGCCCAACAGTATAATACCATATTTCTTGATATACTCAACTCCCTTGCCCCACTTAGAACAAAAAGGGTCAAATCTAGATACTCTCCCCAGCTTTGCCAAGCTACACACACCCAAATACAAAAACGGGATAATGTCTGGAAACTCGGACTAGTGCCTACTCACTACCAAAGATATAGGGAACTATGTAACCTTAACAAAAAAACAACACAGATAAGAAAAATTCCTATCATAAATCATAAACTACACAAAATAAAAATCCCCAAAAATTTTGGAATAGTATCAATCAAATCCAACATACACCCTGGAAACCCCTCCATTCCTAACCCCTGCCCTAATAATACCCCACAAGAAACAGCCACTATTTTCAACTCTTACTTTATCGATTCAATTAGTAAACTTATTCAGACCTCTAACTCCCTGGACACCACAACACTTGCAATCCTCCAAAGCTTAATAATTCTTTCACACTAAAACCAGTTGCCACAAACTGCATTAAAAACCTACCCCTGAAACTAAAACCTTGCTCTGCATCTGCAGACAATCTACCTTGACTCTTCCTCAAGACTGCAGCTCACTGTATTGCCTATCCTAGTTCTATTCTCATATATCATTCATTAAGGGAATCCACTGTTCCCTCTCTTTGGGGAAAGGTCTATACTATACCTCTCCACAAATGTGACAACTCTACCGAATTAGCTAATTACCAGTCTATAGCAATACTGACTCCTCTGTCTAAAATCCTTGAGCACTTCTTCAGAACTCATTTTAAGCACTAAATAAGCTACAAATTATTACAGCACTCAACTTTCCTTACTTGTCTAGAGGAAAACTGTTTTTAGTACTTAATAAATAAGCACCTATCCAGGTATGTCTAAGGGTCAGCTCCCAGTGTTTTCTCCTGTCTACCTGATGAATCTGGGCATCTTGGGGCAATGCAGCAATTGCCTCATGTACACAGACAACCCTCTCCTCCTACCCCAACACTACAACCTGTGAAAGATGCACTTATATAACCAAACTGGAAGCAAAGCTCTCTTCACCCAAGTCTGGACTAGACAGTCAAGAGGAGAAGGTAAACACTTGCATCACACCACACTGATCACATAGTCCCTCAAAACCTACACCACCAAAACACACACATAGAAACACAAATCACACACCTACATTCACTAGGCTCTCAAAAAAAATCTGCCCAAGCAACAGGGACCTCCAAAGCAGAAACACAAGCAAATTCCAGCCCCCAATACAACCCAAATGACACATAGCCCACAAACTCAGTGTGTCACTCAACCACAGCCCATAAGGCATAACAATGTACCCAACACTCTAGTCATAGGTGACTCTATAGTCAAGCACACTGATGTCCCACTCACCAGACTAAACAAGGAGAAAGTTACTGTCAGCTGCCTGTCGGGTGCCAGGATCCGCCACATAATGCATGCACTCAGGTTACTCCACAGCAAGTACAAATATGACTCTGTCATTGTCCATATTGGTTTGAATGACCTGAGATGTACCTCCCTGGACTACATGAAAAGAGATATGGAGGAGCTTACTGATCTTGTAGCCCAGGCAGGTATGACCCTAGACCTGAGTAGCATCCTGCCATCACCCAGAATGATACCACAGTACAAGGACAAAATGATTGACTTCAACAACTGGCTAAGCTTCTGGTGTCATTCTAAGGGGATCCAATATCTGTCTGCCTAGGATGACATGATCGACAAACCACGATGCTTTACCAGAGATGGCCTGCACCTGTCACCCTTGGGATTCCAGATACTGGCTAAGGCTCTTGGCACCCCTATAGTGCCTTTTTTAGGCAAGATTCAAATGACAAATTCACCACCGTAACAGGTACAAGCAATCAAAATCTGAGGGTAATGCTACTTAATACTGGAAGTCTAAACCTCAAAATGCACTCACTCGAGGTACTCCTTAAAATGGAGAACATCAACACCTGTGCAGTGACAGAGACCTGGTTCAAGGCTCCAGAGAGCACCCCTGCATTACAAGGCTATAATTCATACCACACATTTCAGCCACCTAACTTGTACCGAAGCACTAAAGGCGGAGGCGTGTCCATATTCATTAAGGATATCCACACCTCCAGGCTAGTTGCTCAGCATAATGCATCTGAGATTATCCAAGTGCAACTAACCCTGGGCAAGACCACAATGCAAATTGTAGCTTGCTACAGATCCCCCACCATGCTCCAGGATTCCCACTCCTCATATCTTGATACACTATAAAATATTAGGGTACAACTTAACACCCTAATAATGGGCGATTTCAACTACCCCACCATTAACTGGGAAAACTACTCATGTACCAACTCTTGTGCTCAACGTTTTCTGGAATTCATAAATCCCAATGCCTTGGATCAACTTATCCACACCCCCACCAGGGGCAGCAATATCCTAGACCTGGTCATTACCAGCATGGGCAGCTGGTGTTCCACACCAGAGGTCAATTCCTCATTGGTCAGATCTGACCACAAGCAAATCACCCTAGACATCCACATCCCACCCCCACCCCCCATTAGGGAAACCACCATAAAAAATTTCTCCAAAGCCAACTTCACGCTTCTTAAGATAGAAGTGGCAAACTTCATGACACCCATGCTGATGGGCAATAGAGATATGACTGCTGAATCCTATACAATTGCACTTTATAAGCACTTACACGAGTGCATGGATCATAAAATCCATAACAGAACCAAGATGCTATTCTCCAATTAAAGGAAGTCAATCTGGTGGTCCCCTGCTATAAACAAACTCTAAAACACAAGAAAGAAACTGTTGCAAAAAAGAGTAAAATCCTATGATTGGAGGAACTCCATTGGCAGCCTCAATAAGAAGCTGAGATCCCTCATAAAATACTCCAAAGCTAGTTACAAAAACAAAATCACCACTGATTCTAAAGACAACCACAAAGCATTCTATAGCTATGTCAAGAATCTCAATGGCAACACTCAGATCTGCTCTGAGCTACAGCACAATGGCACTAAATATACAGACCCAACTGATATTGCCAACATCCTGGCAGATAGGTTCAATGCTAACTTTACCCCTCTCTCATCTTCTAAAGGGCCCATCTCTATACCGGAAGAATGCAAAGTACCTGTAATCACGGCTGCACAGGTAAAAAACAGACACTCCAAAGCGAAGAACACAGCATCCATGGGACCTGACAACATCCCAGGCTGTGTTTTACATGAACGACAGAATGAACTGGCACCCCACCTAAGTACCATGTTCAATTATAGCCTCACCTCAGGCTTTGTGCCCACTGAATGGCGCACAGCAACGGTTATCCCACTCCACAAAGGGGGAGCCACCACGGGACTTGGGAACTACCACCCCATTAGCCTGACGAGCCTGGTCTGCAAGGCTATGGAGCATATCATCATGGAACTTATAAACAATGACATTGGTAATCTCCAAACTCTAGACCCTACCCAGTTTGGGTTTGTAAAAGGCAAATCATGTCTCCTAAATCTGATAGACTTCTTTGAAGTGGTCACCAAAGCCATAGATGAGGGTAAGGTGGTTCACACAGTCTATCTAGATCTCGCCAAGGCTTTCAACACCATCCCCCACTCTGGAATTATAGACAAAGTCACTAAACTGGGTATAAATCCCTATGTCACAAGCTGGGTTGCCAGCTGGCTCACTGACAGAACCCACACCGTGAAAGTAGCAGACTCTAAATCCATCTTCAGACCAGTGACAAGTGGAGCACCACAGGGTTAAGTCCTAGGTCCTCTTCTGTTTGGTATCTGCTTCTCTGAAGTACAGGCTAACAAAGAAGGTCTTTGGCTAACAAAGTTCACAGATGACTGCAAACTAGGAGCCATAATCAAAACTCCTAACGATGTGGACATCCTACAAAAGGGCCTCACTGAGAGAGATGCCTGGTGTCAAAGCCATGGTCTCAAGCTCAATGCCAAAAAGTGCACTGTCATCCCTTTTGGTAAAAACTCTGTACCCATGAACTACCACATAGGCGGTAGTCTACTAAACACCAAAAGTGTGATAAGAGACCTTGAGACACAGGTGGACAGTAGTCTCTCCTTTGATAATCACATCGCCACAGTAGTCAGGAAATCCTTCTACGTGGCACACCTCATCACAAAAGGTTTCTCATCCAGGGAAAAAAGAGGTAATTGTTCACCTCTACTCAATACTCATTAGTCCCATTATAGAGTACAATGCCCCTTTTGGTATGCACCTCACAAGACACCTACAACAACTGGAAAGGCCACAGAAATACCTCACAAAGAGGATTACCGGCCTCAAACAGATGGCCTACGCAGACCGTCTCAAAAAACTCCAGCTTTACTCTGTCGCATATCACCTACTCAGAGGAGATCTCTGCCTAACATACAAAGCTATGTCAAACCCAGAGCTGTTGGACATGCTCCATGTAAAGAAATCCCAATCCCTCTGAGCTACACACTCTAGGGACCTAAACCTTGTCACCACAATAAACAGAACATGCTGGAGGGATAGATTCCTGTCCCAGAGACTTCCCATACTCAGGAACAAACTACCTATGTTAAACAAAGCTCCTCTTTAGCACTCTTCAGGAAAAATCTTAATGATTGGATGAGAGATAGGAAATTCACCCTGGGGATCACTTCTGCAGCTCTGCTTGACAGGGGCACAGGAAAATAATTTTCTTGGGTGGCAAAAGCCAGGGTACCATTTGGCAAGGCTTATATAGGCTCTAGAGCCAATAGCCTAGTACCTACCTATGAACCTATGAACATAAATGTGTTCATAAACAAATCCTAGGCTACCTCATCCATGAAAACCTACTCTCACCTACACAACATGGCTTCCGTCCTCACCACAGTACTACAGCAGGCCTCATCTCCTTCACTCACTCCATCTCTCTGGCCAGGGACAATAACAATTGGTCTCCTGTCTCTTTCTTGATCTCTCCAGAGCTTTTGACACTGTCTCTCACACCATTCTTCTTATTAAACTTTCTCAGCTCAGTCTTCCAGCTACTTCTATCTCTTGGTTTCAAAGCTTGTGATCCAACAGACAACACTCTGTTAAATGCTTTTCCTCTTTTTCCTCCTTCCTATCCATTAAAATGGGAGTACTACAAGGAGCAATACTTGGCCCTTTACTTTTTAACATTTTCATAAATCATCTCTACACTTCCTATCCACAATCATCCCTTATAGAGTATGCAGATGACTCCACAGTCATCATCATCACCACTTCTGATATCCTCACTGACCTAAGTACCCTTACACAAACATCATTCAACCTTATTGAAACATGGCTCTCCAGTAACCAGCTCATACTTAACCCCAATAACACTAAACTTCTACTCATCCTCCCTAAATCTTTGAATCATCTCAAACCCACATTCATCATTACATCCTTCAACAACACAATTATTAAGGCTGAAACCCACACTAAGCTCCTTGGTGTTATAACAGATGATCAACTTAACTTTGACCGCCATGTATTCCATAGTATTAAAAAAACCCATCAAAAATTAGGTCTACTGCATAGAAATAAAAAAATCCTAACTATTGAGTCTCGACAAACACTTGCCCATACTTACGTCCTTCCTAACCTTTTTTATAGTTCACAAATTCTTACTAGCCTACAATCCAATCTTCTAGCTAAACTTGAAACTATGACATAGTAGCCATTTTCCCAACAAACTGCCCACCTAAATCACATCACTGTCTTGATCTAAAGACATTAAACTGGTTAGAATTCCCTCAGCATCTTCAACTTTCCCACCTCACCATCATCCACTCTATTGTGTACAAACCATCCTCTTGCCACAATATCTCCTCTACTGTCTCTTTATACACCCCCTCCGGAACTCTCAGGAGCTCTGATGTTACTAGAACTAGAAACTTACAAACCTAAGAAATCCTCTGGACAAAAACTTTATAGCTACTTACCAGCCTTGTCATGGAATAATCTGCCCAAGTCCCTACGTAAAATAGACCAGTCTCCTGAACTGAAGAAAGCTCTGAAAGATTATGTGATCTCTACTCGGTCATGTCAATGTAAGTATCCTACATGAACTGCCTAACCTCGACGCTATCCCACTCTTACTCTCTTGTACTTTTCTTGTTCCTAGTACCCTAGCTCATCCCTCTCTTCTCTATTTTCTTCTACTAATCTCCCTACTTACCTTATCTTACTTTCCTCCCAGCTTTTACCTAATCCCTTTCTGTTCTCATTCCCTTCCTTAGTCCTCATCTGAACATACTTACTTCTCTTTATTCTCCATTACTAACAACAGCCATCCATGTCCAAACCACCATTCCACTTGCACGATACTTTCCTTGCACACTATTGTTAATGCGCTTCTTACCCTATTTAAATGTGTCTTTCTTTCACATATTTTGATAAAACTGCATTTATATTACTCCCTAGACTTCTGTTTAGACTAAAAATCACTGCACTGTAGAAGTATAAATAATGCTTATATTTACATATGTATATAGAACTATTATATCTTATTTTGTATTGTATCTTATTTTGTTTTTTACTAACTATTATGACTTACTGACTTGTACTGTGGAGGTTTCCTCCCCGGGCCTCTGCTGAAAATGGGCCTTTGCTCAGTTGACTATCCTGGTTAACAAATGTCAAATAAATAACAATAAATAAAATCCTGCCTATTATTAACTGGTAAGTCGCTCAATTAAAAAGTCAGACCCAAGAAAGGTCTGGATGCCATAAGGAGCTATGTGTGTTAACTGGAAGTATACAAAAAAGCACTATGGGCTTGAATGTCTTCAGTATTGTGATGACACTGAGAGTAGTATATTCACACAGTTGTAATATTGATGGGTATCTCAAATAATAGTCATGTCAGAGAAGGTTAAGAGCATCTTTACATCGAAAAATGTGCTCTAACTTTATTCCGAGATAGTTCTCCACGTGGCAGCCTTTCTTCTATATTTTACCAATTTTTGAAAGTAGTGCAACAATTAATTTAATGGAATAATACTTTTCAGATACAATCATTTTAAAAAAGGATATGGCTTGTCAGACACAGTACCCCACTGAATTACATGGGTCAAAAGTGAGTCAGGCTGTCCCTTTCATCAAATCCTAATAAATAAAGAAATTCTCAGTACAAACTAACTGAATAGTGTTGGGGAGGAAAAGGAAAGAGATCCAGGAGTGAAGAAATACTTTTTGAATACCTCATAGAGAAAATAATAAATCAGGTATGAAGAAATACTTTTTGAATACCTCAGGGAGAAAGTAATACATCAATCTGATGGCTTCATATTTTTATTTCATTTTTTATGCTACATACATAGGTTCATAGGTAGGTACTAGGCTATCTGCCTGAAGGCATTTATAAGCCTAGCCGGAATGTGTTGGCTTTCGCTGCCCCCTTAGATTAGTTCCCTGTGCCTCTGTCCAGCATCTATTGATATATAGTTCCATGGATTCAAATGTGTGCACCAAATTTAAGACCTAGTAGCCCCCAATAAAATTAAGATCAGTTGTTCCTCCTTATCTGTTCTTCTTGTTTCTTTTAAAATGCAGATAGTGATATACAGTGTTTCAAGAGGAAGGAGACTTTATTCCTAAGACAACAAAGAAACTGAGGCTTGTTTGCTACTACAGTTAACAAAGATATTAAAGATAATTATCCCTGCATTCATGTTGGCCTTCATTGAGAGCTGTCAAAATGTAGGGGGGTGGTTTTCATGGCCTGGAATGTAAAGTGAAAGTGTTTTATATAAACATAAAACTATCTGGAAAGTGTCTTTATATTTTGTAGTTTCTGTCCATCAGAACAGTACCCTCCCTCCCATCCTTTATAACCATTCTGAAAGCCTTCCTAGCCAACAGCTGGCTGTGTTCCTGCTTAACACCTGGATAAACTACATCCCTAAATGTAAGCAGATACCTGTTCATATCTAGTATCTCCTCATTCTCCCCCTTTACTCACTACCTTACTTCTACAGTTTCTACTCCCTTGCTTTCTTTATAAATATACCATAACCCTGCTTTTCTCTCACTTCATTTCTTTCTTCTCCTTTATGATTCTTTATTAATTCCACTCATTACTCATGCAAATAATACTAAAATATATGTTGGAAAGAATATAAAAAAGATATTGGTAGGTTTGGTAATATAAGTTACTGAACATTACAGATGTTGCTACAGATTAACAGTAGCATCTAAGACAGCACTTATTTAGGACACATCCACATTGACAAGCAATCTGGGCATGTCACACAATTAGGTGCACACTGTTACAACCTGCAACTATTACAATACCATACTGATATGCTGTGACATGTACTGCGGTGGTGGTGCTGCGGTAGCATTGTCGCCTCACAGTAAGACGTTGTCCTGTTCGATTCTCAACTAGAGCGTCTTCTGGGTGGAGACATGCATGAATGGACGTACCTTCGTTGAAGGTTGTGCGTCAGGGCTGGCAACTCGGCATGTAAAAATCTACTGCCAATCATTAGCGGACCGGAGTTCTACTGTGGTGACCCCTAACCAGGAAAAGCCGAAAGACACAACAACAACTGATATGCTGTGACATATCAAACCATGGACAAGTGTGAAAATCAGCTACAAGCCTATCTCAACTCATTATATAACAACAGATCTGAATAACAAATACACATGTAGAGAACTGCTACGTACATACCTCTGTGAGCTGTCAAATATATTAGACCTTAACCCAAAGCACCAGCATTGCTATGTTCTGGTCAGAGTGTCCCTGAATATGTATGCTGTCATTATGATCACTGAAAATGACCCTTCATCTGTCAGCATGTGCACAGTGGAAAACATATTAGTCGCTTTGAGCACCCAACTATTGCAATTAATTTAATTTGTCATTACACTCCTTATGTTAAAATTGCTAGTATTTTTGTACCAAATAAAGATTATAATGTGCTGCTTACTTTTTTACATTCACAATTAGCTTATATTTGGTTGAACACCACACACACAAAATGATCCAGTGGTAGATATTGAACTATGAGCTACATAAAACAACTAAACAATATATGAAACATGCAATAACTTTACTCTGTATAGGAACAAGGTCTTATATATATTGTGGTATCACTACTATATCATTTTGCATTCATTTCAATGTGAGGTATACCACCAGCAAGAACTACCCAGCAACTTGTCTATCTAGGAGGTAAAAAAGTACTACTACTGACTTCTGCATGGAAATACAGCAGCTTATATGGTAGTTTACATAGTAAGGATCGCTGGGTCTGTCTGTCATAATAGCCTACCAGAGATTATATCAAGGAAAACATTTGGGGGTCATCCTTATCAACAAATTAAAATACATAAACAGCACCTTTGCCATCAAAATATATGAGTAACATGCTATTAGATGAGTTAAGAAGTCTACATGTAGAGTCATATTTTTGTGTCATACACTTAATGCAGAACATGACAAAAAGCACTTGTGCATGGACAATATACTGTAAATAAACACACCGATTACTTTATATTACATAGGAGAGCACAGACAAATAAACCAGAAACCAAACGCCAGCAGAAAGCCAAATGGGAGCATCAACCAGAAAACTCAAAACCATTAAAAAACAAATCCTGCACAAATATCACCAGACACAGTTATTGAATAACTAGAGAGACAAAATTGTAGAAACTGTTACACATGCCGTACATAAATATGCTGCTGTAATTGCACAACCGCAATATACTACCACAAAATTCCTATAAAGCTACATAGAACAAAGATGCTGTGGCAAAATACTTGTAAAGCTGCACAGAGCACAATGTTGTTGCCAGCACATGCTATGTACAACTATAAGTTATGGAACTGCACTATGAACACTACACTTTCTGAAAAATGATATATAGACAAGACTACACTTTTCCTGTCCATAAAAGGTGCATAAGGAGTCAACCACTGTGCGCTACAATGTCTGTGTAGCAATTGCAAACACATATGTGTACAGCATCTGATGTGGTAGCTCACAAAAGTAACAACACTGCAATGTACCACAAAAGAGTTGTCCAAGAGATGAAACTACCACAATTTCAGTCAGATAGTCAAAAAACTTTGCCGTAATTAAATGTGAAACAGATCAAGTCAAGCGATTAATTCATTAATGCTCTTTATTTCCAAACATGCGTTTTCGTCCCAACACATTGGGACTTCATCAGATACATTTAAAAACATAATTACCACTTTATATACCTAATAATTTCACTGTTAACCTATAATAAAAGATTCAATTAGTTCAAACTAACGAATCATTTTCTATTCCCCATGAATATTCATTACCCTCATTAATATTTATTATTAAGAACATACTTTTATTTCAAAACTTCTTTAAAGCATTTGTTGGATAAATTATATATGTTTATGACATTTGAGAATTAAAAATGTAAATAATGTGAAGTTCATGTATAAAACTGTACTAAATATACTTTAATATGGGTCTAACTAAATAGATTTAAAATGAGTGTATTTATTCCATTGATAAATCTCCCTCTAGTGTTAAAAACTGATAAAGCACCTGAATTCCTAAAAGCACCTCTAATGACACTATATATAAAAATATTACACTAATAATTATGAATGTAAATAATTAAATATATGTATTAATAAATATGTAATAAATACTTCTCATAAAATTAAAAATAATAAATATCTAATAATTTAATATAATAATTATGTATATAAAAAATCTTTTTAAAAAACTATACTTTGTTGTGTTTTAATTTTAACAAAGGTCCTATAGAAATAGTTTCATTTAACCTAGGTTTCCTACTGGCATCAAGGAAAACCTGCCACCACAATTCCCTACCTTCCAATTTTACTTCCCATGGACCCCCTCTATGATCAGGTTTAACCTGTTCTGACACAAAGAATAAATAATTGGCTCCTTCACACGTTTTTGAATGCTTATGAAGTGTGTTTGTTTCTCTAGCCCTACTGATATCATATAAGTGTTCATATATGCGCCTTCGGAACACTCTCTTCGTTTTGCCAATATAAAATGCCTGACACTGTTGGCAAATAGATATATATATACTACTCCCTGTGTACTACAAGTATAAAAATCCTTATTTACTATATTTTTATTTCTACTTTCTATATATAACTCTTTCTGATTCATAACATATACACATTGGGAACATTTTCCACATTTTGATGTTCCTATCCTAATATTAACTTTACTGTACTTATTCAATCCTTCTAATTTTTTTCTAATATTAGGTGGGTTCCTGTAGGTAATATTAGGTTCTATTTTCTTAATTTCATCTAAATCTGATAAAAATGAAAATTTGTCCCATTCTTTCATGAATACATTTTTTATGTTTTTATTAAAATTATTAAATTCAACCACTATTCTCTTTTTAAGTGGACACAATTTTGGACACTTTATTACAGATTCCTGGATGACATTATTATTTTTTGGACAGGGGGAGAAGAAAAGTTTTTAGAATTTATGGAATATATTGGCTCCACCACTAATTTTTTGAATTTTACATATGTTTTGAATAATGAAATAATTAATTATTTAGATGTGGAAATTATAAAGAAAAATGATCAATTTGAGACTAGAGTATATAGAAAACAAACATATGTAAATTCTTTTCTCCACTATGATAGTTCTCATCCTCCACATTGTAAGAAAAATATAATAAAAGGTCAATTTGTGAGAGGATCTAGGATGATGAGTGGGGAAACGGATTTTTTAGAAGAATGTAATAAATTAGAACTGATGTTTATAGAGAGAGGTTATCCACAGGAAATGGTTAAAGGGATTAGAAAGGAAGTGGAGGCTGGTAGACTGACTAAATTTCAGCCTATAAAAGGACAAATGGAAACTGAAAAAGTGACAGAAGTCAGACTAGGAATGAATGAGGAACCACTTAAAAAGAGATTAGTGGTTGAATTTAATAATTTTAATAAAAACATAAAAAATGTATTCATGAAAGAATGGGACAAATTTTCATTGTTATCAGATTTAGATGAAATTAAGAAAATGGAACCTAATATTACCTACAGGAACCCACCTAATATTAGGAAAAAATTAGAAGGATTGAATAAGTACAGTAAAGTTAATATTAGGATAGGAACATCAAAATGTGGAAAATGTTCCCAATGTGTATATGTTATGAATCAGAAAGAGTTATATATAGAAAGTAGAAATAAAAATATAGTAAATAAGGACTTTTATACTTGTAGTACACAGGGAGTAGTATATATATCTATTTGCCAACAGTGTCAGGCATTTTATATTGGCAAAACGGAGAGAGTGTTCCGAAGGCGCATATATGAACACTTATATGATATCAGTAGGGCTAGAGAAACAAACGCACTTTATAAGCATTCAAAAACGTGTGAAGGAGCCAATTATTTATTCTTTGTGTTAGAACAGGTTAAACCTGATCATAGAGGGGGTCCATGGGAAGTAAAATTGGAAGGTAGGGAATTGTGGTGGCAGGTTTTCCTTGATGCCAGTAGGAAACCTGGGTTAAATGAAACTATTTCTATAGGACCTTTGTTAAAATTAAAACACAACAAAGTATAGTTTTTTAAAAAGATTTTTTATATACATAATTATTATATTAAATTATTAGATATTTATTATTTTTAATTTTATGAGAAGTATTTATTACATATTTATTAATACATATATTTAATTATTTACATTCATAATTATTAGTGTAATATTTTTATATATAGTGTCATTAGAGGTGCTTTTAGGAATTCAGGTGCTTTATCAGTTTTTAACACTAGAGGGAGATTTATCAATGGAATAAATACACTCATTTTAAATCTATTTAGTTAGACCCATATTAAAGTATATTTAGTACAGTTTTATACACGAACTTCACGTTATTTACATTTTTAATTCTCAAATGTCATAAACATATATAATTTATCCAACAAATGCTTTAAAGAAGTTTTGAAATAAAAGTACGTTCTTAATAATAAATATTAATGAGGGTAATGAATATTCATGGGGAATAGAAAATCGATTCATTAGTTTGAACTAATTGAATCTTTTATTATAGGTTAACAGTGAAATTATTAGGTATATAAAGTGGTAATTATGTTTTTAAATGTATCTGATGAAGTCCCAATGTGTTGGGACGAAAACGCATGTTTGGAAATAAAGAGCATTAATGAATTAATCGCTTGACTTGATCTGTTTCACATTTAATTACGGCAAAGTTTTTTGACTATCTGACTGAAATTGTGGTAGTTTCATCTCCTGGACAACTCTTTTGTGGATTATTGGTCTTTTAGAGTTGTATCACTCTTTTTTTGTGAACACTGCAATGTAATTACCCTACGTACAATATCAAATATCGCACGTACAAAATATAACAGCAAATATGCAATACACATAAGCCTTCAGATTTGTGTGTAGTGCTGAATGACATGTGATCATTTAGGCTGTGTACACAAAACAGCTATAGCCAATATCACAAGCATATTTTACATACGACCATTTGTAATACATAAAATATGCAAATGAGTTTATGATTCACCGACAGTGTGCAGAAAATAGAAAAGGGTATGCATTGACCAAATGAGCTGCATGTTGGGAGGACAGACATTTCAATCTGGATATAAGGCAAAAAAATAAAAAACTGTATGACTGCTCAACAGGATTGGAAAACTGCAAAACTGTATTATAATGTGCCAGTTATTCAATCATATGAAAAGATGATATTTTCTGTACCTCGCTCCCATTGCTGTTTATACAGGCAATGCTTGGGATCCTTATCATTTCATTATTTCTTGCAACATCTTCTTGGCCTGTTAGGAGACACAAGAAAATAAAAAAATGGTTACATACATACATGCATACAAATATTTCAAGCACGGGCATAATTCCCTCCTAGCCTGCCAATATACCAAAACGGTTGTTCTCATAAGTGTCCAGGCTGTTCTGAAAGATATCTAAACTAGTACTTGCTTTAATGTAATTTGGTAATCTGTTACATGTATTAGCTATTCTCCCAGAGAACCATTTAGTGCATTTCTCATTTCTATAGAATCCTCTACACAGGTTGTCTGATGATTCTCTACTGCTTTTAATAACCCCAAACATTCCCAGAGATAGTTGTCTCTAAATGCCCCATATATATGTGTACGAGACACTGCACAAGTTCAGATATTTTAGTCTTTCATAATAACTTACATTTTCACTTTCATGAATGCTCTTGGCATACTTCCCAGTTTATTTGTATTCATTTATTTATTTATTTACTGACATTTGATTACTGGGAAAGTCTGACTGAGTAGGATTCCATTTTCAAAACAGACCCAAGGAGAAAAGGTCCAAAGTATTATAAGACATTTTAAGAATAACAATACACATGCTTGTTTTCTTATAAAGCTTCCATACTCAAGTTTGGGTCTAATATATGTAACAAACAATGACTTTATCATTTCTGATTTCCTACACTTTATATATCTTTTCATAAAATCTATACCTCTATAACTATCATTATCAAATTGGTTGATATGATTAGAAAAACTAAAAGCTGGATCTACCCATATACACAGGGCCTTAAATGAATCTACAGTTTCAATCACTATGTGCTGTATTAAGTATTCACCCTTCAGTTCATCTCTCCCAGATCTCATATGCTTAATTGTGATGTATTTATCAGCATATTATTCTCCTGTGCCAAAATGGTCAAATTAGTCAAGTTCTTTAGCAGAAATACCCTGTGTTTAACACATGTAATCAGGTTACCCATTTTTCAAGTAATCTGCATACAGACTGTAGAACACTTTGGATGAAAAAGACTGACCTGGAAGATAAATCTAAACAAGGATGGGCTTAGGATAGAGCCCTGTGGGAACACCCTGACTGTAACCTCAAATGTCACTTGTCCAATGGCTGTATGATACTTGTCATGTTCTATTTTTAAGCCATGCAGCTATCTATCTTATCAAGAGTACATCAGTACCTATTTGTTCTAATTTATTGATCAGTGCTTTGTGTATGACCCTATCAAATGCTGAAGTGAAATCTATATAAAATACATCACATCACAATTTTTCATTAAAAGCAATCATTATAACAATATAACATGCTACAGGTCATAATAAGTATATTTCAACATATGAATGCTGAAATATGGTTTCAAGTCCCAACTTTTCAATTTCTGACAATGATTTATCCAATATTTTTCTACAACATGAAACTAAACTTATGTGTCTGCATGCCTCCAGATTTGTCCTACTTCCCTTTCCCTTAAAGAGAGGTTTAACAAGTAGATATCTCATTGTGAGGAATCTCTCCATATTTATGTGACCTAGTAAATAACAGGAATCCCTATCAGATGGCTGAGTTTTCAGAAACTCAAAATTCATACAGTTAATACCATTTGACATTGTTTTTGAAAACTCAAAGGTTTTGAATGGAGATCGCAGTACAGGGTGAATCAGGACATTTACCCTTTACCTCACTGTAGTGTGATCTGGAGTTGGTATATATAATTTGCTGAGTATGTGGGGGGGATGCACCCCCCTGAAAAAAATTAAAAAAAATGTAGATCTTTGTGTGTGCATGTTTTTTTTTTTTTTTGAGTTTGAGTTTTTAGAAACTTGATCATATTTTCTCGACTATACGAATATCGAGTTCCTGAAAACTCGATAATCTGATAGGGGTCCAATAACAGATATAGCATTCAATAAAGAATATGCTGTCATCAATAACAAATATATCCTATTGATACATCACAAAACTAACAGTCTTGTAGTAATACTTTATGAACGCATACTTAGTAGCAATCTGCGACTGCCTGAGAGAGACATACAGCCCACTTAATGTGATTATACATTATCATTTATACAGCTCAATCTCACTCACCATCCATAACATGACCACATGCATTGCTAAGTGTATGCGGATATACAGAGTAATGCTTCATCATACAAGGATTTATAAATAATCTTCAGTCTCGCTGCAGGTTGACACTGGGGTAAGAGAAAATAGATAATAATCAAATAAAACTGCAGCAAACCCCAGAGTTAGCAGGTACAAATCCTCGTATGACAGAATCCAGTAAAACGAACGTCAAGCAGCCAGGCAACTGATACCAGTAAACTATTTATTGTAATAATATAAAACAAAAAGATAAGCGCTTTCGCTACACAGCTTCTTCAGATCTATGGCAAGGATTTATGACATTGCTGTGAAGCTCCAAAGGGTGAGACAAGGATATGAACTCTCATATTTTTTCACCATACTATATTAATGTAAAAAATTATCCATATTGTGTCACTCTTATTATTTAGCAAATGACCTCTATATTTTGAAGAACTTGCGTCTTTAGCAGTTGTCATATAATCCTATGCAGACTGAAACTGTCACATATGTAAAGCATTACCTGGATAAGCCTACATGGACAATTATGCAGTTATCAGTACTGAGGGTAATGAACATATTCCTTAGGGAAGAACAAAACACAAAATGGGAAAACTAATTGTATAGGAATGATTTGCCTTGATATTGACATATATGCATTATTAAAACAGACTATTGTGAAAACTTCTTATGTAAGATCTGTCTCATAGATTATTTTGCATTCTTATTAAAAATAAGAAAACAGGAATCAAGCTGGTAATGCTTGTTTAAACCATGGTTTATTAAGTTAAAGCAAGAGACAATGCTTTCATTCTTGTCAGAGCTTCATCAGATTTCAGTTATATATAGCAGTAGGAATATACATACAAATACACACATGCACACACACACACACACACACACACACACACACACACACACACACACACACACACACACACACACACACACACACATATATATATATATATATATATATATTTTTTCTTTCTTTCTTTTTTTCCATATAATTTATGTAAATTATGGTAAAGGTTTCCCCTAAAGTAGTTCACCACGAAGAATATACTTTTCTTTTATCAAAGAAATGGTGTAGTCTCACTTTATTGTGTTTTGCTATATATTATGTTTATGTAACAAAAATGCAGTTGGTATTATACCTAGCACACACATCAGTAGCCAGTCACACAATGATTTAGTACTTACCTAGATAAGGAGAAAAATCAGCAACCGTAATAAAGATGCCAACTGTGTATGTTCCACTCTTCCAATTACTGTTCTTGAATGTGATTGGTCATTTCCAGCCTACATGTAGTAAGTGGCATTGGGCAATGACAATCACTATTGTTCTCATGTTCATAAAATATTTATTTAACAGATGGTATGCATACTATTATTTATCATTATGCACAAAACTGAATTAACTGTAATGCAAATATAAAATAGGATCGTAACTGATTACTGAACCTACAGTATTACTGTTTAGGAGCTTCAAGGTGAGATGCATTTCTTATTAAGGCACACTTTTGCAATCTGCCCTCTTTAATCATCTCACAAACAAATATCAGGTTAGTTTAGAGTAGACAGTATGATATTCATAATAACTTCGCAAAGAGCTACAGGAATAGTGTTTAAACAAATACAAGTACATACAATGGGACTCTCTGCCCTCCACCACCATTTCTATAATTAAACTTACATATAATTAAGTACATATTTATCTTGGTAAGTAACTATTGTATTTCTACAATAGTAAGCATTCTGAATTATTTTACATGTGTGTGTTTATGTTATACTTAATAGGGAAAGCTAAATCATGTGCAGCCTACCTGTATAATAGCAAAGCATGGAACAAGCTGTATAGCAATCCCATTGTGAATACAAAGTAACATCAGTATCATCAGAAGTGAGATTTTAACTCAAATGTTTACTTGTTCATGAGCACCAAGGTCAGCTGAGTTCTTTTTGAGCCACTTTTGCAGCTCTGCATGTTAGTGCCTCTTATACACACATATGTTAGTACAGTGGATAATATGATATTTTAATAGCCTCACTGAGGTGTATTGGTTAAAAACATACAAGTGTATCTGCTAATAATTTTTGACTTCACCCTCTACCTGCATATTAAAATCTACATGCATATCTTGGTAAATACATAAAATCTACATGCATATCTTGGTAAATACATATGCATTTGTATACACACACACACACACACACACACACACACACACACACACACACATATATATATATATATATATATATATATATATATATATATATATATTCACTTTAGAACACTGAAAGCCTATAACATTGAAATTCAAAACATTCAGACCAAAATCTTGAAAATTCAAAACATTGAAAACTCAAAACATTGAATCCCATAACACTGAAAATACATAAGAAACCAACATTTAATATATGCCAGCACAACTACATACAGAAACAAAAAACAAACCATATGACACTTCGCCAACTATAAGCATTTGGGGGCTGTGCCCACCCCCCCCACTACTTAAATATATCAACTCCAATATCGCACTACACAGAACAAAATGGCAAACATACTATTCTGCCCTTCATGACTGCATGTTAAAAACTGTAAAAAAAATATCCTTAACCTTCTCTTAGAAACACTACTTCACTGTTAAACATTACACATTACTATATATTGCTCCGATACTTACCGGGGTTTCATAGGTAGCCTCAGTCATGTTCCCTTCTTACTTGCTATACTACAACAAAACACATCTTAGTGTGGTGTAGTGCGATCTCGGAGTTGATATATTTAAGTACCGGGGGGTGTGGGGGGTGCAAGGAGGCTTGCCCCCCTGCTTATAGCTGGGGAAGTGTAATATGGTTTGTTTTTGCTTCTGTATGTAGTTGTGCTAGCATATATTAAATGTTGCTTTCCTATGTATTTTCAATGGTATGGGATTCAATGTTTTGAATTTTCAAGATTTTGGTCTCAATGTTTTGAATTTCAATGTTATGGGCTTTTGACATGTCTATAATTCTGTGTGTAAGGGTGTTTGTCTATGTTGGATTTAATAGTTAGAGGTGCTTACTAGTGAAGAAACAGAACCGATGCCTGTGGAATGCTGAATCATGAGTGGCCTCCCTGTACACTACACACATACAGGGTAAGCAGTATAGTGATCCCAAGGAAAAATAACACTATATTCAGTGAAGCTGAAAATAATCTGACATGCACCTGCACATACAATTATTATTTCAGTAAGACCAGAAATATAAACTAAAATCATGTGCACAGCCACATGTAGAGAAACTGCTAAACTGAAATGCAGTTATATTACTGTCATTTTTCTTAGTAGTTTAATTGAACAACATGCGACACTTATAAACATGTTACAACAGTGAAAAATCAACCAGTGTTTGATATTATTGTAATAGGGACAAGGTGTTATAGTGGTGAATATTTGACTTACTGAAGGGATCTGGCAGGGCTCTGCTGCCTTTGAAAATCCCATCCTGAAGTTGCTAATTCATTAAAGCTCCTCATACTAATGGAAGACTTGGATGCCTGTTTTGAAGATCCCAATGCATCTGCAAAGTTCCCTGATCATCCAGGTACAGACACTGATCATAGCAAATTGTGTTTTATTTGCATATGAGTTTGATGGTGCAATGACACAAGGCAGTTGCAGGGTCTCTGATTTTTGTAGATTACTTAAATTGAAATTATTTTTTTCAGACAACTACTGACTCAGAACCTAACTCCACTTTCAGGTATCACAAATCAAACTTCATCCCACCCATCCATCCCAATGTATCTGTTTTACAACTCCATTCTCAAAGATATACATTTAAACTTTAGGGATATTTGTACTAAACACAATAATGTGTCCAACAAGAAGATGGACATGATTTGAGAATTGGCAGCTAACAAGGAATTGGTAATATTATCAGCAGACAAAGGTGGATCCATTGTGGCACAAGATTGGTCTCTCTACAACTCTGAAGCTATGAGACAATTGTCAGACAATAGTTATGATACACATATGGTATTGGACCCTACACCTGGATTTAAGAGGCAAATAGATGAGTTGTTCCAATCTACCAGGGAGGAGGGAATCATAACAGACAACATTCTGTATCATCTTACAGTATATGACCCTTGTAGTCAATATATATATATTTTACCTAAAATCCACAAAAATCTACAAAATCCACCTGGCTGACCCATTGTCTCAGGCAGAGGCTCAATCACAGAACAACTATCCCAGTTCCTGACATTACATCTCAAACCTTTACTTAAATGTGTTAGAGCTAGAATACAGGACACTATGGAGTTTCTTCGGATTATATCAGACATGCAGTTAGAAACAGGGTGGTATATGTGTACTTTGGATGTTTCTGCATTATATACCAACATCCCCCATTGGGCAGGTTTAGATGCCTTAGAATATTGGTTAATCAAGTCCGAATTATATCCACCAGGTTTCAATACACTTTTGCTCTGTTTGGCTGAGCATGTATTAACCAAAAATGTTATATACCAAGGGAACAATTGTTATTTACAGACCAAATGCACTGCAACAGGGGCCTCATTTGCTGTGATTTATGCCGATCTCTTCATGGCTTACATCGAGGAACAGATCATTTATAATAGAGCCCATAATATATATATGGATGAGATCGACATATGGAGGAGATATCTCGATGATTGCTGGTTGGTATGGAGGGCTGACATTATATACCTCAAGGAGTTTGTCACATATTTGAATGAGAACAAATGGGGCATTCAGTTTACGACTACATTTGACATTGATAAAATCACTTTCTTGAATGTATTAGTAACTAGGAATGCAGACCATACACTGTCAACTGAGGTCTATCAGAAATACCCAGAGTACAACTCCTTGCTTCATGCCTCCAGCTTTCATCCTCCCCATATATGCAGAAACATTCCAAAGTCGCAATTCTTACGCCTGAAGAGGATTTGCTCTGATGTTGAGACCTATCATACATATGAGTCTGATTTGGTTAATAGGTTCAGCGATTGAGGGTACAAGAAAGGGGGCATTGTTCTGCAAATTAAGACAGGGATACCCTACTCCAATATAGGGATAAAAAACAAAGCAATAATTGCCAAATCAGATTGGTGACCACCTATGGGAGAAACACGGATGTCCTCATTAACAGAGTCCGCAGACATTGGAATATCCTATTGGCTGACACCAAGCTTAGTACACTGTTAGAGGATACATGTCATTTTTCCTTTAGAAGAGGGAAGAACATTGGTTCATTTCTGAATCATTATAAACTAGTGAATAGATTTGATAACAACCCTAAACAAATAACTTTGGAAGGTGGGCCCTTGCAGGGATGCTTTCAATGCGGACACTGCACCCATTGTTAGAATATGTCTAAGACAAAATGATTTACTAGTAAAAATATTGGAAACGTGTTCTCTATAAAGTTTTTTGCCAATTGCCAGTCTGAATGGATGATTTACATGGCCTCCTGTAACTGTTCAGTCTTCTATGTGGGGCAAACATCCAGGTGTGTCAAATTCAGAATATTAGAACACTTCAGTGATATTAGAACGGGCAAACTAACAAGTGCGCTTTATAAACATACACAAAAACACCCCAAAGCCACATTTAGATTTACAGTGATTGAAAGAATACAGCGAAACAGTAATAACAAATCAGGATGGCATCAGTTATTAAACAATATGGAGAAAAAATGGATTATTAAATTGGGTGCCCTGTTTCCCCCAGGCTTGAATGAATATCTTTAATGAAGGATGCAATTTACACCAACTTATGTCAGGTGGTGCTATATTATATATATTTGCTTGTATGCTTATTTAATTTAAGGCACTAAAGAAGGCTTGACAGCTGAAACTGGTTTGCTTTATTCTTGGCTAAATGTCTTCCTAATAAATTATTTTATGCTTGTCACTGTTTGCTGGCTCTACAAGTTTTTTTGGACATGGAAATCATTTCAAACAATGGAATATCTTATCACAAGTCAATGTAGATGGGAAAATTCAGCAGGAAACAGTTTCTAAGGATCAGCAATTCAGTAAGGAAATGAGTATACAAAAGGGGAAATGCCAATATCAGGGGCATTTTTAAAATAAGAAATGACAAGACTGTTGTTGAGCTATGTTCTTGAAAGAATGCCTTTTGAGGTACTTTAAGTAATGACTTGAAAATACTAACGTATGTATATTTTTTCTGTTATGCTACATCAGGTTAATTTATTAGGCAAAAGACTAAAATTCATTCCAACTTCAAGATTCTTATTCTCTGAAAGTTTGTTGGACATTTGGTATATTATTAGAAGGGTACAGCTGAAATATTTTTCTGACAAACATCTAGATGTGGATAAATTTTCATAGCAGGTAACCTTCTATTATTTTTGTAGTAGTAGCATGTTTTAAAAGTGAAAAATAAGTTTGTGCCACCCCTTTTCTAGTAAAGTGGTAGTAGTTTATAATGACATTGTGACAATAGAAGTTATTGGTTATGTACAGGAATGTTCTAAATATTTTAAATATAATACTGATAAAAATTAATGGCAAGCCATAAATACATTCAAGGAGAAAAAGTCTGTAATTATTAAACCTGCAGATAAAGGGGAAAACATAGTCGTTATGGCTAGAAATTTGTATGTAGACATGTTACAAATTTCTGAATAATGAACACGGATATGACAAGTTAACAGCTAACCAAATTAGAAATATAAAAGTAGGCTTACAGAGTAGACAGAAAAGATTTTAATTACATAAAGGATGGGGCAACATTTGATTTTAAATAAGCTGCTGTTGCCCTTATTTTATTCCCTCCCAAAGAGGCATAAAAATAGGTTAAGCCATCCTCCTCGGGATGCCTATAGTTTCACAGGTGGGGTGGGTTCTTTAGAAAGAGTAAATATTGTTTTGGATATGGTTTTGCAGCCTATTGTGAAGAGGAACATTTCTTTTGTTAGAGGATGTGCAAACATTTTTGAAGAAATTAAGGCTAAATGGGAGGAAGGTTTTTAATTTTGTATAAGTAGATATAAATGGTTTGTAATCTTTTATCGGACATAATTTAGGTATTTTGGCATTGAATATATCTTGAGGGATGTGGCAACAGTGGATAATATAAATAATATTGTTATATTATGTCTTACAAATAACTGTTTGTACTTCAGTATATACATTTAGGATCATAGGAAATAAAAGACAATTCAGTCTTCAACTAGTTATGCCTTGCCAGTACCCACTCTCAGACTGAACCTTCTCTCTTAAGTCAAGCCAGGCTATTAAAGCCAAAGGTGAATTTATAAATAGTCATCCAATAATCAATTTTCTGTTTGAAGGAAAAGAGTGCATCACACTGCTTAATTTGCAGGGAAGGCACTGTGTAATCAACCTATCTCTCCATCTTATTTTCCTTATCTGCTCGTGAAAATGTAGATCCCTTTTATGGTATTTAAACAATTAAGGGCTACACCAGGGACATCTAGATCTGCTTCTTTATACCAATAATTTCATGGCTGAACAGATGAAAAGAGTATTTTTGCTGATTCATATTTTTATTCACATACTTTGTTTTATAAATGCTACATAGATTATGTATTTTTATAGGCAAAGGCATTGCTAGGGAATGTTGGATTGGTTGCCACTGAATAATTTTGGGTTATCTTTTACTTTTGAACTTCAGACTAGAAAAAAATCATTACTTATATATTCTTCTATATGTTAAAAATGATATAATTTATTCTACAGTATGCTGTATAGAAACATTAATTCATTTTTATATACTTTGAATGCACCTCCCCTCGGTTATTAAATTATCTTCCCTTTAGGGATTTTTTTTAGAGCAAGAGCTTTATGCTCAGAGGAAGACAATTTTCAACAAGATACAAATTAAATAATTAAAAGGTTATGGACCAGAGGATCTAGTCAAGAACAATTATATTCTTTTCAGAAGCTAGGAGTAGGGATTAAAAGGAAATGGAGATGGGTTTCATCTAGATTGAACAACGAAGGGATCTATTTCATTATAGATTATGTCCCTTTTATCGAAAGGAGTATCAAAAAATACTAAAGAATTATTGGCGCACTGTTAACACGGATGATTGTTTATAATCCTTGAAGTTAAAGATCTTGTACGGGAATACCCCTGGTATAGGAAATCGTATAGTACATTCTTTAGACTATGTGTAGGGAACAGAAAGGGTGTTGATCCATTTATAATATTAATGGTCAGACCTTTAGATCGGTAAACTGCAGGAACTGCTGGCAGGTGCTGGTAGTGTATGGGCTAAAGTGTCTCTGCAATAAGTTTTATATTGGACAGATCACACACCAGATCAGAGAGAGAGTATGGGAACACATTAGAACATCTGAAGTAGAGTTGTTACACGTTCAGTGGCTATGAACTTTAAAGAGTGCCGTAGCCAGAATACTAACCTGTTGCATTTTTTATTATGTTTGAGTGCCCCTGTTCAGTACTATTCTGAAATATTGCAGATGTTATTAAAGACAGAAAAATGGTTTATTTTTGTGTATGAAAATTCACAACCAAAAGGCATGAATCACCATCTTCTTTTGGCTGTTCCCATTAGGGGTCACCACAGCAGATCACCGGTTTCCATTTCTTCCTGTCCTCTGCATCTTGCTATGTCACACTAACCACCTGCATGTCCTCTCTCACCACATCCATAAACCTTATCTTAGGCCTTCCTCTTTTCCTGTTACCTGGTAGCTTCATCCTTAGCATCTTTTTCCCAATATACTCAGCATCCCTCCTCAGCACATGTCCAAACCAACGTAATCGTGCCTCTCTGGCTTTGTCTCCAAACCTTCCAACCTGGGCTGACCCTCTAATATACTTATTCCTTATCCTGTCCACCCTCGTCACACCCAGTGCAAATCTTCACATCTTTAATTTTGCCACATCCAGCTCAAACTCCTGCCTTTTTGTCAATGCCACTGTCTCCAACCCATATAACATAGCTGGTCTCACTACCTTCTTGTAGACCTTCCCTTTCACTCTTACAGGTACTCGTCTGTCACAAATCACTCCTGACACTCTTCTCCACCCACTCCATCCTGCCTGTACTCTCTTCTTCACCTCTCTTCCACACTCACTGTTACTCTGAACTATTGACCCCACGTATTTAAACTCATTCACTTTCGCCACCTCTACTCCTTGCATCCTCACCATTCCTCTATCCTCTTTCTCATTCACACACATATAGTCTGTCTTATTCCTGCTGACCTTCATTCCTCTTCTCTCTAGAGCATATCTCCATCTCTAGGGTGTCCTCCACCTGTTCCCTACTCTCACTACAGATCGCAATGTCATCTGCAAACATCATAGTTCATGGGGACTCCTGTCTGATCTCGTCTGTCAACCTGTACATCCCCACTGCAAATAAGAAAGGGCTCACAGCTGATCCTTGATGTAACCCCACCTCCACCGTAAATGCATCCGTCACTCCCACCGCAGACCTCACCACTGTCAAATTACTCTCGTACATATCCTGTACCACTCTTACATACTTCTCTGACACTCCTGACTTCCTCATACAATACCACAACTCCTCTCTAGGCACCCTGTCATATGCTTTCTCTAAGTTTACAAAAACACAATGCAACTCCTTCTGACATTCTCTGTACTTTTCCATCAACACTCTCAGAGCAAACATTGCATCTGTAGTGCTCTTTCCCGGCATGAAACCATACTGCTGATCACTAATCATCACATCCCTTCTTAACCTTGCTTCTACTACTCTTTCCCACAACTTCATGCTGTGACTGATCAATTTAATCCCTCTGTAGTTACTACAGCTCTGCACATCACCCTTATTCTTAAAAATCGGTACCAAAACACTTTTTCTCCATTCCTCAGGTATCCTCTCACTTTCCAAGATTTCATTAAACAATCTGGTTAAAAACTCCACTGCCATTTCACCTAAACACCTCCATGCTTCCACAGGTATGTCATCTGGGCCAACAGCCTTTCCATTCTTCATTCTCTTCATAGCTATCCTTACTTCCTCCTTGCTAATCCACTGCACTTCATGATTCACTATCCCTACATCATCCAATCTTCTCTCCCTCTCATTCTCTTCATTCATCAACCCCTCAAAGTACTCTTTCCATCTCCTCAACACACTCTCCTCACTTGTAAGTATATTTCCCTCATTATCCTTTATCACCTTTATCTGCTGCACATCTTTCCTAGCTCGGTCCCTCAGTCTAGCCAATCGGTACAGGTCCTTTTCTCCCTCCTTAGTGTCCAACCTTTCAAAAGGCATGAATAGTGAGTTAATTTTGAAATAATGCATGCAATTCATTCTAATATCTAGCAATGTAATATTTAATATTTATTTATTTAAAATATATATGTATATGTGAATATAAATATTTATTTAACTGTTGCTTATATAATAATTTGTGTGATTTTTTTTTTAATTTTAGATTGATAGTTAAGAAATGGTGTCCCACAGAGTATATGTATTTTTGAGGGGCATATTTTTTTAAGTCAGGTTTGATAGGTTTCTTGAAAGAATATAAAATAAGTGGTTTTAATTAATGTCTTAAGAACCTTTGATGGAGGTGAACCAAAGCTCTTGTTCCTGTGTGTGTTTAATATAATTTAGTTTTCGAAAATGCCAACAAATGTTCATTCATTTACATCAGAAGGCCACCATTGTCACTTTTTAAATTTGCCTCAATCTGGCTGGCATCAGGGTATTTGCTAACGTCAGAAAAGAACTGTACTGCTCAACAAATATTGTTGGATGGTTAGTAAATATAGTCATCTATATGCACAGCGATCTGTGATTTCAAGCTTTGAGGTCCAACAACAAATGTCTCCTCACAGCATTTAAAACTAACAACTGTACTGGTGCCTGAGTATATTCCTGCCTTGTCACCATCTAGCTGTAGAACTCCATTCCACATCAGCTGAAACTCATAGACAAAAAAATAGTTTCAAGCCACTACTGAAATATCTAAATGCTACTGCACCACACCTTGATAATCTATTCAAATGACCTTTGACCACACTTTTCCAACAAACCTATATTCATCTTCTGTAGTACAGTACAATCCTCTTTTTCTCTTTCAACTTCTTATACTTCACAGAACTTTCCTCTCTCTATCTCTTATTTGTCAACTATCAAACCTTTCGCAATACCTCTCATTATGTGTCTTATCCAACTTTGAAACCCTTCTCTAAACTGTACACCGTGTTTCTCTTTCTCCTCTCAAAATAATCTAACATAATGCTATACTATCATATCTTTCATTAAATCCTTCTGTTATAGTTTTTATCCCAGTTTCTCTACACAACCTAAACTAACAGCTCTCCTTTTCTCTCCTAGCTGTATATCATAAAACTACTGCCTCTCTCTCTTTGTACATTGTTATTACTGCTAACAGCCCTATCTCTGTAAAGCAATGTATTAAAAGCACTGGACTTTTGCTTATTGTTTCTTTTTAAACTGTGGTATAGGTAGGAGGATGGGATTTATGATCATATCAAAGGATTCCATGGTCAAGGGTGCAAACGGAGCAGGAGATGGATGAAGTACTAGACCATGATATGTTTAGCCAGCAGGTATGGAACTTCATCAGTAAGAGGAGAATACTTGGTCTGGTGAGGGATGTTCAGGTAAATGTGCAATACAATAATAGTGACCATATTACTATGGCATTTTGTGTGAGAGTAAATTGTTAAAAATATAAGAATAAAGATGACAGGGTGGATATTATGATGGACTGGTATAAAAAGCCATAGATGAGTTAAGGGACTGATAAACTGAAGAAGAAAGCAAGAATCAGGAATGGGTTATTAATATGGTATATAAAGCTTTGGGCAAGAACTTGAAGTACAGAAAAGAGCAAAAAAGAGGAGAAGACAATGTGGCTACACAACAGGGAGAAGCTAGTGATTATGGCAAAGGCAACCATACAAGAGATGAAAGCAAAGATGTAAAGAGGTGGAAATGTATGGTATAAGAACAGAAATTTAATATCAATGAAGTAAAAGGTAACGCAAATACAAGTTGTAATGAAGTTGACAGAAAGAGTCAAGAAGGTGAACAGATTTTTATTTAATAATACAGAAGAGAAAACAAAGAAAGGGAGAAATGTGGCCAGGATGAGCAACCTGCAAAGACTCGAAAGAAACAATGGAAGAATATGAAAAAGCAGAACTAAGTGGATTAATACCTAGAGATGGAGATATGGAGGATACTGAGCAGGAACTGGCTTTTCTAAGATAGGGAAGACTATATCTGTGCTTTTAGGAACCAAACCTGTGATGAAAGGAGTTCACTGAAAAATTTGGAAGTGTATTCTGACTAAGCCACAGCATATGCAGTAACCTTGCACAAGGGTGAGGTAGAAAAAAATCCAGGGAACTACAGGTCTATTAGTCTAAATGCAGTAGCAGTGAAAGTAACTGATATAATACTGAGGGGAAAGTGTAGATGCTTTGCATAAGAATTTCCAGGACAACATCCAATAAGGGTTCATGACCAGAATGAGCTGTCAGCCAAACTTATCCAGATTTATGACTTGCTTAGTGGAAAATTTGATAAGGCAGTACCAGTAAATATTGTCCATTTGGACATCTACAAGGAATTTAACTCAGTCTCAAACAGGTGGCCACAACACTACTAGAAGGTTTGGAAGACTACGGCTGTTGCAATTGTAAGGCATTTATTCAATGCCTTATAGACTGTTGAGGAGAGATGGCTGTGTCACTCACCAGGATTAAATCAGACTATTTCTATTAATAGTTTTTTTAAAATGAAGGTATATGATAGATAGTATGTATTTAATTATTTATTCATTCATGTACTTATTTATCTGTTCTTGATATATTTATAAATATTGTGAAGTAAATGTTATTTAAATATATACATATATTTTTAATTTTTTTAAACTGGTTGTTAACAATTTCATTGGTTGTATTTGTGATGTCATATATTTTTCTACTATATATTCAGTAGCATTTTTATATGGAGGTTATCTGAAGAAGTTTGGAGACTGTACTAAATGAAAGTGCTAATAAACTGTTCTTTTATTTATTGCCGAGTGCCTTTTATTGTTTTTACTGCTAGCCATTTTTCTATTACTAGTTTTTGCTGTTTGGTTTGTTTTTGTCACTCACTGTGCTATTAGAGACCTGATTGTCTTGGACCTCCTGCATCTCTGCAAGTTCAGTACCTATATCAGTACTAGAAATAGGGACCCATATCATCATCAACAGATAACTAAAAAAATGGTGGAGGGATAGATTTATAACCAAACACCTCCCATCCCCTGAAATAAACTTAAGCTGCATAATAAACAGTGCAACTCTTTACTTTCTTTTAATCATAACCTAGATGACTGGATGGGTGTCCGCAAATTTACTAAATCCCATGGGCAGCTCGTGGTGCTGACTGCAGAGCTGCAGACCTCTCCTTGTTGAACTTAAAATCAGAAGGTCAAGTTTTCATTTTTTAAACAACTTTATTAAAAAACAGCATCTAGTGAACACATACAATATGTCACAATTCTATTATAACAAATTAGGAAAAATAGCCCATGACCAGTTACACCATGTCATATCAAGATTAGCGGAGTTCCAATATTTCCGTTTATAACAAAATTCGTGCATTCTTACAATCTACTTGTTAGGGGTTATTTTCCAATACTGAAAAATAAAAGCAATTAGATCAATTCCCTCTCTGTTACTGATCATCCTTAAACTGACTTCACAGGTGCCTAATAGCCAAAACTTGATATTAGAGTGAAATGGTAATGTCTGCGCAGCCACAGCTCTGATAGAGTCTATCACTCTACTCCAAAGAGGTCTCACTCTTGGACAATCCCAAGTGAAATGTAAATAATTAGCCCCCTCATGATGACTTCACCAGCACTTATCATCTTTGTCTGAACCTCTGCCTAACAGATCTACGGGGTGAGCTGACAATTGTGAAGAAGACTAACCAGCATGTATCTAGAATGTTCTGGCTCCAATCTGCATGTCAGCTCCTTAATGGGGCATTCTCGTTCTCTTTGAGAAATAATTTATCCACAGCCAGATTTCCAATAACAATCTGACTTCTTACCAGGGGTCTGCAGAAGAAAATAAAGCTAACCAGTGGCAGCTCTGGGTACCCTTTTCTTGCCAGGGCTCAAAATGGGCCCAGTAACTAACTAGTGGGGCACTAATTAGTGGGACATGCATAACATGGAAAAATGCATCAAAACACCATACAAATAAGTATAGAATATATTATTGATGGTGACAATTTGCCCATGATCCGCTGTTGGAAATGAAAGACCATTTCCCAATGAAAAAATAGTGAATGACATAATCTTATGAATCATGGTAGTGTTTACAACACAGAAAAAATACTACTGTGTCATGCTCAAGGATTATGGTTTCAATTAATTGTTGGTGTGCTTCAGTGTAACAAGCCAAGGGTGCAGCTACAGATATAACTTAGAATGGAAAATGTCAGGCACAAAGACATTTGGCTGAGTAGAAAGAGAAATAAATATCATTAATCCAAATTCAAGAATAGAAAGTTGGATGTTTTTTCATTCTGAGGTGCATTAGAAAGAAATATTTTAAACAAAATGCAGCACATTTTGCCAGAATTGAAGATAAAACACACATTTTCCCACGGCAGACACTGGTGAATAGGAAAGTAATTTAAATGTCTGTTAAATGTTATTTGAAGTGGAGTGAAGTGTGATCAGTTAACATCTCCTGGATTGCAATGGTAGTTTTGACGCCACAGGAAGAATGTGTGAAGGGGTTTGCCAGCACTTCAGCTAAAAATTGGAATCATTAAATCATGCAGTTCAGATAGATTATTTTGTTGAGCATAACTACTGTTACAGAGGTAAGAGTTACACTGAAAACACAAAGAGTAATTCAAGCAAAAAATGAAAATGAAAATAGGTTCCAGAAGCTGTGGAAGACACCTGTGACTCCCACTACTGCCATTCAATCACTTTACAGCTGCATGTACACTGAGATATAACAATAATCGCATACTAATTCCAATGCATTAAAATAGTCCAAGGAAAAGATATAATGAAACAACTGATATAAAGTGACAACCATAAATAAGTACTTTAATTTATCAGCTCCATACAAAGAATACAGCAAAGAGAAAAACAAAAATGTGCCAAATAATGCAGCAACAGGAACTGCCCGGTACTCTATTTCTAGTTTTCTGAAATAGGCGTTAGCCTATAGAAATCATTTACCTCTGAATGTTTGGGTAGCACCATTCCTCTCAACTTAATTGGTCACAAACTGTTCTGAGTAATCAGCTTAATCCAATTGCTGGACAATTTTCAACACAGCCCAATATTAGACTTACCCCAACATTAATAAAAGAGCTCTTGAGGACTTCATAAACATCATTGGCTACTGCATGAAGCAGTGAGAAGTCTTTCCTATTGGCTCAGGCTGCTTCAGGTGAGTGAGACACCTGAGTCTGAAAGTGAAGAAAGGAGTGAACTTGCTAGTTTAGAGGCATGAGCATGGGTTTACGTTTTTTTGTTTGTTTGTTTTTTTTTTTTAAGTATACACATATACTCGTGTGTGTGTGTGTGTGTGTGTGTGTGTGTGTGTGTGTGTATATCTATATCTATATATATATATATATATATATATATATATATATATATATATATATATATATATATATATATATGTACACACACACACACACACACACATATATATATATATATATATATATATATATATATATATATATATAGCTATATCTATATTTCTCTATCTGTATATATAGATATATATATATGTGTATATCTATATATATATATATATATATATATATATATATACATATAGATAAAAATACTCTTGTCTGTTACTGCCAGAATGCTGAAAGAAAAGAGATACATAAAGTGTGTGTGTGTGTACATGTGTGTATGTGTGTGTGTAGATAGCACAAAGTCAGTTTATAAATCTTTAACAGTAAATAATCCTGGTTAAATAACTTGGTCTACTTAAACTAACTGGTATGCAGTGTCACAGGTCAACATCATCACTGACAGCTATCACAAAATATTTTCCATGTCAGCCTAACACACATGCTCAAAATAAATTTGCAGACATACCTTTTCCACTTTTATTGCAGCTTAAAGACTGAATAGTTGACTAGTTTATTCACTCTGCAATCTTCTGCATTATTCACCAGTCCCAGTTTATGACAGAAAAAATCTTAGCAATTAATCAAATGTCATTAATTCACTTCATGTTTTTTGTCATAAGTTCATAGTTATAATTATATACTAGGCTAATTACTACTAGGGCCTTTATAAGCCTATCCATGCAAACTAACCCAATTGTGTCCCTGTGGATTGTGGGCATTTATTAGGTGGGGGTATGTTAGCTAAGAAGTTTCTACATGATGTTAGCTAGAAAGTTTTTACAGGTTATGCAGGTTAGGCATGTTAGCATAATGGTTAGGGTATTCACCTTACAGACACAAGGTGCAGTGTTTGATCCTCACATGGGTTAACTGATTAGGCTTAAAATGGCTCACAAGGGCACTTAGCCTAGTGCTAATCTAAAAAAAAATACTGTCTGTCTCTGTCTATCAGAGACATGGGGACCAGACCAAGGGTACATTTCTGATTTCCCAGCCATTGGTCAAGGTTACACATAAATAAAGTTAGGGATGGACTCTGCTTCACTTGCATAGGCAGCTTGTTCCAGAGCATGAGGTTCCACTGAGACGCATAGTCTTGCCAAAATTTTTTATTGATGTTACAATTAAAATTTAAATCCTTTGATTTAGTGTTTCTGATGCTGTTCTTTTTGTGGGTATGCAAAAGATTGAAGGACACCTTCTATGCCAGGCATAGATCCTGTAGGAGACACAGTAAACAGATATGACTTTAGGGCTATGTATACAGGACAGTGTATTTATACCCTGAATTCTCTTGGTAAGAAACCTTTGTGGATATTCCAATAGTTGCATATGTGTCCATCCTGGTTTTGAAGACATAAGAAGTAATGCCTCTGGAAGAATTGTTAGATTTATTTTGCAAATATCTGTGTGTAAAATGCCTCATTTAGTTATGGTCCTGGTTACATTTAAACCCTATACTTCAGGTACAGGGGGCAAGAGCCTTATTTCAACTGCCAGACCCAATTTCATCTTGTACATGAAATATATGTTGTTGCAAAACCCCTTGTCATGTTAACTTTTTAAGTGATTTAGATTAGTCTGCTAGTCTGACAGAGAAGACATAGGAAGGTCAAAATGAGATGTAGGTATCCTGCAAGCATGTACCTCTCCCCAAAATAAATATATAAAATAAAATAAAATAAAACAGTATGCTATATGCAGTAATATTTCTGATTTATGCAGGACTTGTGGGTTGTTAAACAAAAGCTTCTGCTACAGCATTTATATTGTCCATATTTTTTTGTTGTTTTAATCACTGCAGTAAAGAATGAATCAATTCATTAATTGGCCGGGATTGTGTAATATAGTCTAAACATGTTGCATTTTACTAATGCACTTTGAAAGTACCTTCTTTAGACCCTCCGGCAAATGCAAAGGGTTTTACATTTGTCATGTCATACAGTTTGCATTATGTACAGTGATGATTAGAACCATCTGATCATCGGCATCCCTTATGTAGACATTGTTGCATATTATTGTGGTACAGTCTTCTCTACAACAATGGATTGTAAAGGTTTTCTGTATTTAATTAAAAAAATGCCAGTCTGGCCATTAGCAGAGAGGACTAAAGCTCTACTTCACGACCTGCTTCCTGTGGCAGGGGTGTAGAGTTTGAATCTTTCCACCTTCTTTTACCTACTGTGTGACATTGTGTAAGTAATTTAACCACACAATGCATTGGAGCAGTTGAGAATTTGTCCTAGGCTCCTTAATGATCTCCATAACTGCATGCCTAGTAACTATGAACCTATTGTCATTTGCCAGACATTTCCTATTACATAGCTGATCTAGTTCAGGAAATGTTACAGAAGTATCACCAGCATACTATTTTCCAATGCAGCACAGGCAATTCAGTGTTCAAGGGCAGCAAGCGCTACATTTATATTTGAAGCACTTAAATACAATGTTGTTTGTCAGCAGCAACGTCTGCATTGGTAATTGCACTCTTTAGAGAATGGGTGACCTGTACATTGCCATTCTGATTGCAGAATGAACATTTCCAGCAGAGTGGTACTGTATAGGTAATGCCCACTGAAAAGCAAGTCCACTGCTTCATGACAGCATATTCATATTAAGTTGCCTCGGCAGTCAGACTTTAAGGAAGCTAACAGCTGCCATTATTCTGCACTTGCTAAGCAGTGATTTTGCTATTAAGCAAATGTAAAATGAAAAAAAAAACAGAAAAGCGAGTGGGTGTGTGTGTGTCTGTATGCTTATGTCTTTGTGTGAGTGTATGCACACATTAAAGTGAGAGTGAGCTTGAGCAAACCATTATTTTGTACTCTCTAAGCAATGTTTTTGCTGTTTAGTCAGTGTAAAATTAAAAAGAACGGAAAAGTGTGTGTGTGTGTGTGTGTGTGTGTGTGTGTGTGTGTGTGTGTGTGTGTGTGTGTGTGTGTGTGTGTGTGTGTGAGAATAAAGCTGGAATAATTTACCTAGTGTGTGTTTGTGTGAAACACATCTGAAATGTGTGACCTTGGCCATTATTATTGTTATTATTTTATGACATCATCATATTTGAAAGATGCAGTTGAAAATCTAACTATAATTGCTGGGTTTGGGTGGTGTCCATGGATATAAATGTATACATAATCTGCCACTGGCCAATGCATTTTCAATTAATGTGGGTTTCAAGGGAAAAGAAATTTACTGTTGCTCATACTAAGTCTGTTTTTAATGCGAGACTACTTAGTTTTGTTTTCTTTAGCAAAAAGCCATCAGTGTTTTGCTATAAAATTTTAAATAAAGGTTTTTAATCAAATGCTTACAAGCACTGTAAAAGTATGGAAGAAAATAGACACACTGCCTGAGAGGAGGGGGTTCCTGGTCCATTACCCTACCCAGGGCTCCATTTCACCATGATCATGCTCTGATCTCAACCAGATACCTAAGGAATACAGTCACAGTCACAGAAGTAGATGTAATTAATGGTCATGTGTGTGTGTGTGTGTGTGTGTGTGTGTGTGTGTGTGTGTGTGTGTGTGTGTGTGTGTGTGTGTCCTTTGCTTTGAGGTCACCAGCCTCTACTGCTATTTCCTAGTGCAAGCAGGGACTTGGTAATGACAAGGACTGGATATTTAGTAAGGTCAGTTTCTGGGTAAGGTTTCCCAAAAAGAACAATCTGTTTTATAGGACTGCAATCAATCTGTTGAAAACAGGAGATAAAATTGTGTCAAAATTGCCACCGGACAAGATACTGTTTTCTTTTCTGCTGAGATATACTTTTGTTGTACTTAGAAGGGACTACACTCATATTAAGGCTCTGAGTAACCTTTGGTCCAGAGTAGTATATATGTGACAGTGAAGGATAGTACTTCTATTCAGGATGACATCAAGTGGTTTTATAGCTTTACAGTAAGTGTTATATGAAACTGTAATGGATAATTTTGAATGATGCAGCTTTGTTAATCACTCACTTACTCTAGCATTCTGTGCAGGTCTCAGACTAGTGAATTTGCAAAACACCACAGATGCAATGCACAAGGAAACATACTTTTAATTTTATGCATTTATTTGTAATCTTTTTTTTACTTCTGAATTATTAATTGCTAGTCATAAAGAGTACAACTCTATTGAAAAGGGACTGGGGAATATTCACTTTTTAGATTCCTAAATCCAATGGCAGTTAACTAAGTGTGCAGTCCAAGAGACCATTAAGGAGCATAGCCCACATTTCCAATTTCTGATACACTGTCTGGTTAAGTGAATTGTCCAAGGTCACACACCTTGCAAATAAAGACTGAAGCAATTAAATCCTGTTTCATAGGAAATATGTTGTTAATGGGGCATAAACTTAATCTTTTGTACTAACTGCCAAACAATGGCAGCCTTTAATGGATACTAGAAACCTGTGCCTAAAATCAACTAATGAAGTTTAAAAAGATTATAGCACCTGAACAGAAATGGTGGGGCTGTCATAAAAGTGGGATCACTTGTTATGCCAATCAATAATTAGCATCAGCAATGACTTGCTATGGTTCTGTTTTAACTTTTTCCACAAGTACTAAGCTCAATACAATGATTGTCACAAAGATGGCCACTGCCCTAAAGCAATTTCCATATTAAAGCTCCTGAAATCCGGTACTTAGAATGACACTTCCTTCTGGAATATAAAATGTTTAGAAGTCCAGTAACACACTCTTCCCAAGTATGAATGGCCTAGAACTGACTTCATGTTATTTTACCAGTATGTGCTCAGCCTGATTTCTTGCCACAGAATCACTGTAAGTATTGACAGTTTGAAAACAGTCAATGTTTAAATCAGATGCAAGTCACTTTTTGAATTCATTATTTTGTTTCTAAAAATGGCTTTGTATGGACTCCTTGCCATGGTGAGTTAGAAGGACAGTGCTCAGGTATAAAACAGCAACTGCTTAAATGAGAAGTTAGTCAGCTTGTATGCTCCTTTTGGCATTGCTGCAAGGGAGAACAGCAAGAGACCCCTAAATAGAAATTAAGCTGCCAAAAGTGACATAGCATGCTTTGGGCCCTTATCATTTTTAAATGTTATAAGTGTCAGGAAAATGGGGGAAATCTCTTTATAGGTACACAAGTATAACTGAATAATCAGTATTTTTTTTTCATAAAAAGAGAAAAGAAAGAATGCAGCTATTGTTCAATATCCAGACAAAATAATTATGTTTTACTTGGACGCTATACTACTTTTTAAAAAAATGTTTTTTCCTTCTGAACAATTCATTTTCAATTATTCCCTTTCTGCACTGCAAGAACTGGCATATATGCACATAAACCCAATTTGTGCTCTGCAAATTATATATATTTAGGTGAAAAATAGCAATTGTTGCTTTGACCAACAACTTATAGTGGTGCAGAAGAAATGTTGAGTTGTAGAAGCATTTTCTGCATCCGTGGAATGACCACAGGTCGCTTGAAGCTCTTATTAAAGTAGAAGTGAGATGAAATATACACTAGAGCTATATGGTTTCCACATTCTCTTAGAAGCCAGTGTCCTTAAAAGTAATGCTGGACTGTTTCTTTGAATAACATATTTCTTGTCTGCATAAATTAGACATACTATAGTGTGATGAATACTTCACTGTCAATTTAACTAGAAAAACTAATCAATCCAATTTAATCATAATGTTTACAGGTGGAACAAAAAAAAAGGCAGCTGGGAAAAGGCATCTGTGTCCTGGCCTGCCCTCCTCCACCATGTGTCATCATAGGTAAGAATAGTAGACAGGCCCAGTAGTAAATGGGATGCAAAAAACAGAATGGAAAGGTTGTTAGGTATGACACAGGTTGGGATGAGTTAGCTATCAATCGGCCACAGGAAGGGTAGAATAAGGAACAGAAAAACAAAATAAGGTTCTTGAGGGTATTAACTTGGCACACAGTTCAATCCGGCATCTCTTCTACTGAATCCAACAAAGTGAGAAGACCACTGGAAGAATTGCCTATTGTTGTGGTTGTTGTGGTGAGGCCTAGGTCTCTGAAAGGGTGAGGCTGGAAAAGAAGGTAGACTGAAAGGAGTTGATCAGGTGCATTTTATTTTGATTCAGATTATTGTGTGTGTGTGTATGTGTGTGTGTGTGTATCTGTAAGAAGTTCATTGTTACTGGGTAGTAAATAGCATCATGACAATTTAGACATTTGTTAGATGTTTGGTTAGCTGAAGGAGTTAGCTGGAAGTATGTGGTAGTGCAGTGATGCTGGGTGTGGATTAGTTTTCCTTAAAAAAATAAAGATGAAAACAAAATAGGGAGGGAAATGGAGGAGTTTTAAACAAAGGGTAAAGGGAGTGAGTGCAATATTTGTTTTCAAATGAGAAGTAGTGGCTAAAAAGTCCATTTCTAAACTGTGGAATTTTTTTCTATATTATTTTTTTACTGCGAAGAAATTAGACACTTATGAATGTCTTAATATAAGGGAGACTGCTGTGAGGTTACTTTGCGTGATTTCTTGGCTATGATATGGAGAGAAATATTTTCCTTGCTTACAAGGTGACAGTTTAATGCATTTTTGTTCCTAAAACCTTGATCATAAATAGTATTACTATTATACAGACATGTTTAATACGATGTAGGAAAGAAATAGTCAAGGTGTTAAATTAAGTGGCACGTTTTAGTCATGGAGTGTATGAGGAAGCGTTGGTGAAATCTGTTAAGTCATTGGTTTAATTTACTGGCTTAGGGACTGCAGCAGTTAGTTTTCCTTTTCTATAAATTTGCTGTACTCTGTAAATGGTTTACTATCACATTAGTGAACAGCAAGTGGTCGAGAGTGAGATTGCCATAGTGTAGTTTTCCAGTAGGTAATTTTGTGAACTCAAATACATCGACTACAGAACATCAAAGAGGTAGTGTAGTTCGAGTATTTGAGCTTAAACTTTTGAGTGGAGAGTTCAGTTCACTAAGGAACAGGGAATTAACCCATTTCCTCACTGTAGTGCAATCTCAGAGTTGGTATATATAATCTGCACACCCCACACATAGTGGGTGCAGGGGGTCTTGCCCCCCTACAAAATAGTAAAATTCATGTGCCATTAACTGTAGAGTGTTACGGTACTTTACGGTACATAGCATGGGTAACTGACATCACCTCCTGCTATGTCAAATACATCGAACTATGGGTGTCAATGCATTCTGTTTCAAGTTTGCTGGTTGTTTGATGTTGCGGTTTTCTGCATTTTGACTCGACATTGAGGCAGGTCAATTAATGCAGTTTCAAGATTTCAATAGTAAATCTCTGCAAACTATGTTTGTTGATGACAAACAGTGTTGATTCTGGGTGAGCCTGGTATGAGTTTTATCTTTTCATAGATTGCAAAAATTATATTTGCTTACCTAGGATGAACTAAAGGTGTAATACTGCAATGTCATGACATCGTGGTGACTTATGTAAGGTCCAGAGCTAGCGCATATCTTGGAAATGGAACCAGACAGGCTAAGGCAGTAATAAATAACAAATAAGCAAAGATAAGAAACAAACACAGCAAGCAAGCCAGAGTGAGTGAGAGGCTTACTACAGTTAAGCTCTTCAGTTCAGAGCTGGACACTGACAGTGTCAAGACACATCAGTCAGTCTGGATATTTGGTAGAATAAATATACTAAAAAAAACTCACATACACATACATATACACACTCACTCACACATGCACACAAACATGCATGCTCAAATGAATAAACAAACAAAAAAATTCAACCTAAAAAGATTAATCAAAAAATAACTAAAACCCCTCCCCCATAAAACACTGATTTATGCAGGCAGGCAATTCCCCCCTGCAGCCCTATGTGTGGGCATATACTCCCACAACCCCTGATAACTTGATATACCAACTCCAAGACTGCATAACAGCAAAGAAAGGGCCAGATCTTAGTACCCCCAGTACAGTGATTGCATACGCACATCAGCCAGCATTAAGAAACTTCTGTCTCTTAATGCAGTAGACAAGAAGGAAAAAATTTAACATACGCTCTTTAAAATATTCAAGATCATGAACTGTAGCCATATTTTATTCATGAATATAAATATACAGATTCCACCCAGGCCATAGCACCACCACCACCCTTGTCTCCTTCCTAGAAACCGTAAACAAAGCCCACAACTCCGGTCATATTGTATCCACCCTCTTCTTAGACCTCTCTAAGGCTTTCAATATCATCTCTCACAACTTTCTCCTTACCAACTCTCTAAACTAAATCTATCCCACTCCTCTATCAACTGGCTCACCAGTTACCTATCAAATAAGCAACAAACAGTTAAATAGAATAAAACTATTTCACCATTCCTAAACACTTACACAGGTGTGCCCCAGGGCTCAATTCTAGGTACCCTTCTATTCAGTATTTTTATTAATGACTTCTGCCATGCCATCCCTAATGCAAGCCTCATCCAATATGCTGACAACTCGACAATAATCTACTCTGCCACCTCCACTTCCTCATTAACAAAATTAATCCAAGACGCCCTCTCTTTTACTGAAGAATGGATGCTAGATAACCATCTAGCACCGAATGCAGCCAAGACTAAACCAATGATATTTCCCCCTTCTAAAAGCATCACCCTTGACAAAAACTGTTTCTCTTTACCAGCCAAAATAATACACCTCTAGAAATAGTCTCCACAGCTAAACTATTAGGAATCCTCATTGACGATAAGCTAAGGTTTGACAGCCATCTATATGCAAATGTCAAAAAAACTCATAAGAAGCTTGACATGCTTTACCGCCACAACCATTTCATCCCTCCCTCCGCCAGGCTCATTCTTGCTAACACATACCTTATCCCTTCCTTTATGTATGGTGCCTCTATCTTTACTAATCTGCAATCCTCCCTCAAATCAAAACTCTTCTGCTGTTACTATAAAATCTCAAAATTTGCAAAAGGCCTCAGATCAAATACCCATCACTGCATTTCCCTGTACCAACTGAACTGGCTTGAGTTGCCCAATTATCTTACCTATATTCAACTTATCCAAGCGCATAAACTAATTTTTAGCCCCTCTCTCTGTCCCTCCCTTGCCTCTACCTTCCAAGTGTATCTACCTAACAGATGTCTTCGATCCGACTTCCAAAATCTAATAGAGCTACATAAACCTGCATGTCCTCCAGGTAAACATCTTCTAACCTTCTGCCTTGCATGTCACTGGAATCCTCTCCCACTCCTTATTCGTACCACTAACAGTCTTTCTATTTTCAAAACCTTACTTCACTCACACCTATCCTCACAATGGGAATGCTCTTGCTCCCATCCTACATAAATTCCTTAACTTTACTGCTAGCTACAGCTAATACATCTGCTAATAGCCTCTATTAGCCTTATAATTACTGTAAGAATTAGCATACTCTATAAGATCCTTAATTTGTTTGTGAATAATTTTTCAAGCATTTGCTCCCTCTGTTGCCAATTTTCTGCAACTGTTATTACCATGCATTTTTTCTAAGTCTCATGTAAAAATTTCTTAATTTTGTAATTTTATAATGTTGTAATCTGAAATACTGTACTGTTTTGGAGCTTTTCTCCCCAGGACTCCATTGAAAATGGGCTCCTCATGGCCCAACGGACCATCCTGGCAAACAAACTGCAAGTAAATAAATATATCATCTTTGAATGAATACCACAATGATCAAACCCTACCTAGCTAAGTGACCAAAATAAAACTCAGTGGAGATTGGAATCTAGTTTTGGACTGTAGGGAAGTGTATTTTGGTTCAAGAAGCATCAGATTATCTGCATTGTACAGAAGAGTAAAGCACTATCACAGGGAGATGGACCTAGCAGACAATGGCACTCAGTTATATCCACCTACAAGATATAGCTATGCATTCTATTCCCATAGGAGTAAGTAATGGTCTAGAATAGATAAAGTTTTTGATTTAGTAGAACAACTGTATTATTTTACTTCTTAAGCTTACGTTCTTATTATATTTTCAGGTCATGCTCCTTTAGTACTTTCATGCACACTAGGGAACATTCATCCGGGGATAAAGCATTGGACATGCCCTTCATTTTTGTTGCAGGACCCGAAGTTTAGCATATTTGTTAGGGAAGCATTGCAAAGAAGCCAAAACTTTACCCTTGTACATTATACAAATTAGTATGATTGCACTAAACAAACTTGAGCACAGATAATCCATAATTGTTTATATACTAAAAAGCTGCATGCAGATAGGAAGTATAAGCACATTCTAGATCTGGGTAAGGTGTTACAGCAGCTTGAACTAACCCTAACACACCAGCAAAAAGAAACTTTGAACTTTAAATTATTTTTTCACAGTGAATTTAGAAAAAAAACTCTTGCCATTGCCTCCCCGAGGAACCTTAAGTGATCAGCAATATATTAAAGGTAGCAAAATGTTAGGTTAAATGATACCCCAAATATGTACATGAGATGCTAATTCTATAGAACAAACCCCAAGAAATATCATTAATGTTTTCAAGAATTATTATACATCAATTTACCAGCCGAGAATCAGACCCCAGAAATAAAGGAACCAATAGACATTCTCTTGTGCAAGCAGAGACTTTACTAAAACCTGTTTCTACAGAGGAAATGGAAGCTGCGACTGGCATGTCCCCTGGCTTGGACGGTCTGTCAGCAGATGTATAGAGACTTTTAGAAGATGAAGTTTCTCCTACAACACTCCAGATAGTGAATGACATTCTTTTAAGTATGAATCTACCTGTTTCATAGTAACAAACAATTGTTTCTGTCATCCTTTATCCCCCTCTTCATATGGACCCTTATCTGTTTTGAAACATGATTAGAAGATTTTTATGGGTATATTAGCCAACAGGCTGGTAGGGATACTCCCTTCCCTTATACAGCAGGACCAGTGTGGATTTGTTCCTGGAAGGAAGACACGTGACAACAGCATTGGAGCCAAATTACTCCTTATGCAAGTGCAAAGTACTGATTGTTAGTCTTGATGAGTAGATACGAGGTTCCTGTTTGCATTGCTAAGAAGAAAGCGTTCCCCTAAGCACCTTATTATGGTACTTCAGACAATGTAATCAGGTGCCACTGCAAAAATTAAGATTCAAACCAGGATGTTCTCATCATTTCTAATATCTAGGAGAACCATGCAGGGTTCTCATCATTTCTAATATCTAGGAGAACTATGCAGGGTTCTCATCATTTCTAATATCTAGGAGAACCATGCAGGGTTCTCATAATTTCTAATACCTAGGAGAGCTATGCAGGGTTCTCATCATTTCTAATATCTAGGAGAACCATGCACGGTTCTCATCATTTCTAATATCTAGGAGAACCATGCAGGGTTCTCATCATTTCTAGTATCTAGGATAACTATACAGGGTTCTCATCATTTCTAATATCTAGGAGAACCATGCAGGGTTCTCATCATTTCTAATATCTAGGAGAACTATGCAGGGTTTCCATAATTTCTAATATCTAGGAGAACCATGCAGGGTTATCATCATTTCTAATATCTAGGAGAACTATTCAGGGTTCTTATTTCTAATATCGAGGGGAACCATGCAGGGATGTCGTCTTTCACCTCTACTGTTTGATATATTTCTGTACTATTACTGGAATTAATTAGATCCTCAGAGATTAAAGGCTAGACATAGGGCCAACCAAATCTTAAACTTTCCCTTTATGCAAATGATATTTTGATTATTGTGACAGATCCAGAAAGAGACATTCCTTTGTTATCAGAGACAGTAATCATATTTGGAAATCTATCAGGATATAAAATTAATACTACAAAAATAGAGGCCATTGCAGTGAATTATATATCTCAAACCCTTCAAACACTTTCTCTTTCTTCAGATGACTGCTAAATTAAGGTATCTTGGGCAATGGTTCACGCAAATCTGCCAACATTCTGATAGTCTATCTCTTACAAATCTGCTTACAGTATGGAGGAGATATTTATTTATTTATTTATTTATATTTGTTGACCGGGAGTGTCCGACTGGACGTAGGTCCATTTTCAGCGGAGGCCCGGGGAGAAAAGCTCCACAGTTAAAATAAACAGACAGTAGTTACATTGGATTACATAGCGATTAACAATTTAACATAGCAATTACTTACAACATATTTACAGATGAAGAACATAGTACATCAGTAGACAACTAGAATCTTTAACGGTGAAGTACATAACATACATTAACAAATGTTATAATAAGAAGTTCCTGCTGTATAATAAGTACTAGGCTTATGAGCATCTGAGCTTGCTATAATCAAGGTAGTTAGTGGAGTGGAAAGAAAGGTAGTGGTTGGATGGGGTGGGTGATATTACAGTGGGAGTTGCAAGGGCATAGCCAGCATGTTTTTAGGTGCGCTTTTAGTAAAGTTTTGAAGTGGGTGCATGATGGTATGGAGGTAATTGTGGGTGGGAGGGAGTTCCATAATTTGGCTATGGTGCAAGAGAATAGTGCTTCACCAGCAGAGTTACTGGCTTTAGTGATCTAAAAGTGACTTCTGTTGCTGGATCTTAGTGGTCTGGTGGTGCGATAGGGTTGGAGTAGATTCTGGAGGGATGGGACATTTAGTGGATGGTTTACTAGTTTGTGGGCGAGTGACAGTTGATACCATTGAAGGAGGTGAGGGAGTTCAAGCCAGCCCAGTTCAGCAAGTGAGAAACAGTGGTGACTATGGCAGGATGCCCCTGTGGCGAATTTGGTGATTTTGTTGCAGCAGGTCTCTAGCTTGTTTAGATCGCATTGCCTTAGGTTGGTATATATTATAGAGGCATACAGTAGGGTGGAGATAAGGTGGGAATTTACTATTGAAATCTTTGCTGCTTTGGTGAGAAGTTGCTTATTTCTGTATAACGCTCCTAGTTTTTTGTGGACTTTTTTATGGTCATAGATATGTGAATGTCAAATTTTAGTTTATTGTCTATTTCCACTCCTAGCAATTTGGTGTGTTCAGTTGGGTATATAGTGGTGTTGTGTTTTGCTGTGATGTTAAAGTGAGATTTTTTTTTGAGTATGTTTGGTGGGTTGGAAGATGAGTAGTTCAGTTTTGTTAGGGTTGAGTATTAATTGGGCATCGGATAACCAAGTTTCAACAGGGGAAAAGGCTTCCTGTGTGACTTTTTGCAGTATGGGTAGGGACTGGGCTGAGCAGATGATGGTTGAGTCATCTGCATATTGTATGAGTGTGCCATGTTTGGTGGCAGAGGCTAGATTATTGGTGTAAACAGAGAAGAGTAGGGGTCCAAGGATGGATCCTTGGGGAACCCCTATGGAGACAGGTAGTTGGGGAGATATGTCATTCTGGCATACAATGGATTGATTGGAAGATATATTTTCTCCTGGGGTAATGTTACATTGGATCTTGACTAAAAGGTTGAAGTTGACCATTTTTTTATTCTACTCGATTTATTATATACAGCTCAGGCACACCTGGCAATACCACTCAAAGCAATCATGAAAACCTGAATCAGATGATTTGCTCCTTCATTTGGTAAGGACATAGACCAAGGGCAACACGGCAGAGATTTATTCTTGGTACTGAGCAGGGCAGGCTAGGTTTGTCAGATTTTGAGAGGTACTGGATAGCAGTTATAGAGTCTTTGAATTCCTAAGATTGGTACTCCCTGACTATAAACCAGTTTGGAAGCAGATGTTTTGGAAACAATAAATCCAGGATTAAATATAGATTGGTGGAATGCTCTCTTGAGGAGCAAATTGGTAGTTAATTAGACACCCTTTCCTTAATATTTCCTAAAAGATATACAATATATAGTGGCAAAGACAACATCTGATTTAGCCATACAATTCTTAGTCACTATAGGAGGTTCTGCCACAGATAGGGCTAACCAGACTTTTTTTGGAAGTGGAGGACAAAACACACACCATTCATATATTGGCATCAAGTTTTGGTCAATAGCAACATTTTGAGATGGACCATAGCTCAGGAAATGCATCATATTCTGTCAAATTTGCAGTTTTTAATACCTGACTGCAGCAACAGATAGCTAGATCTGTTTGGTGAAAAGAGACCAGTAAAGACACTAATGGATTTAAAATAAATTTATTGACATTGGGTAGGCAAGGCATACCCTTAGATAAAGGCCTAATAACATGGTCATATAACCCTGACCCCATGTGGAAAAATGGGAAAAGGGGGTTGTGGATGGTTGAGTGGATAAAGTTTGTGGATCAATAAACAGATAAACAGCAGAAAATATTTGATTGAGCTGGCCAAAAAAACTTAAGCATACACTTACCTGAGGACAGATGGGCTTCGACCTTAAAATATTAAACATCAAACTAAGAAAATATATGATATTTGCATGGAAGTGTCCCCATAAATACTTTTGTATACCAGACCAACTAACAAGAATTTATTTCACAAGTAACACGTTATGCTGGAAATGTGGAGCTGATATCAAAGGAGACCAGACCCATATTTTCTGTCACTACAGTAGACTGCAAGTTTTTTTTTGACAGCTTCACTTATTTTATAGGTGAATTATTTGGTCTTAACCATAGAAGCATATATTTTTGGCCTACTTCCCGAGCTTGAAGTACCTGAGGCTAAAATATTTTCACTCTCCATAATTATGTTACTGTGTAAAACAAATGATAACCAGGAGGTGGAAAAATCCAGAACCTCGCTTGCTGAAGGATTTGATAACTATACTTAGGGTGACTATGAATGAAGAGCAGAGCATCTCAGATATTCCCCACAAGAGAAGTTTTCTTAAAAATGTGTTCCATTTATACAATACTTAGACAAATATGAGCATATATAGGTGGACTCCATCTAGCATAAGTCAAACACATATTTCACCTGTAAAGCTTAGGTGATGCCTGGAAGGCCAAAGCAATACATAAGGACAGAAACAAACTTATTTTTCTAAGATGTGCTCTGCTACTGCAAAAATAATAGATGTGTCAAGGTAATACATATAACTTTTAGACAGATGTTAAATATTACATATTTTGTACTTAAAAATGTGCTTACATTACATTGTTGTTTAATGTAAGCAATTGTTGCAGTTGTTGGTACTATTGGCACAAGAAATCCTGTTATGATTTTAAATAGTCCCTCGGATTCAATAAAATCCATCTACGCTCTGTGTAGATTCTAGATGGAATGTATCCATGTACACGGCCATGGTTCCTCCTCTGCAGCATCCCATATATTTTAGTTATGGTGGGCTGCCAAGGGAGGTCACACAAATACAGATATTGAATTCATGTAAGACTGACTTTACAGGCTGTCCCTTAATTCTGGACTGTCCAGTAACATTCTAGACATTTGGTAAGCATGGCATAATACCTTTTGTCCCATTAATCTGGACTGAAAGGTATACCAGACATTTTATTTTGTTAAATTGCAATTTTGTTTCTTTTTTTTTACATTTATGTGCTTGTTTGCATGGTGTGGTGCATTGCTTAGCTATGCTTAGTTTTGCATGAATATAAATCAGACATCTGCTAGACATCTAAAAACAGAAACGGGATGCATTCAATATTAAAGTTTTTTTTTTTTTTTTACATGTGCTTGTTTGCGTGATGCAGTGCTTTGCTTAGTTAGGCGTAGCGAGGCATATTTAAACAGTACACATCTGCTAGACAGCTAAAATAGAAACTGGATGTATTCAATTATTCTCAGTCTGCCGTGCTTAGCTATGTACAAGCCCAACGCAATGAAGCTGCGTTATGCTTACAGGCACCTTCCCAGTATATCTGCAGATATTCAAATTACCTGCTGTATTCCAGTGGTTAGATAGGTTGACACACGACCTACAGTGTAGTAGGTCCTGGGTTCAAGTCCTGGGTAGTAATGCTTTTTACATATAGTGCTGTGAAACTGTATCAGGTTACTGAAACATTGGCTGACTTTAAATTAAATAATTGTTACATTAATAAATGGTCAGAAAAGCTATGCGTTGCTAAGCTTCACTTAAAACATGGATTTGCAATGCTAAACAACGCCAACACTTTCTTGAAAGTTACATTATGACTTGCAAAGGTGGGAATTCAGCCTATATAAAGACCAATAGGTGGGAATTTCACATAATTTCTTGGAGCCTGACCCTGACTGTGGGTATGACTGCTGGAGTTGGTGATGAAGAGTGCTTTTGGGCACAAAAGTGGGGTGTACAGGAGTGCAAAGTTTTTATTGGACTCCTGGTAGACAGATATGGACCCTGGCTGTGCAGGTTGAGTACAAGGGCTCAGAGTGCATGTCTGAGGCCTGGGACTGTTTGGCTAGGGACCTAACCAGTGCTACTGGTATCCCCTGCACTGGTGAGCAGTATCATCACCACTATGATGACCTGAAGCATAGGAGGATGGGAATTATGGACACATGGGTCCAAGATGCGAGAGACGGGTGCACCCCACAGATATGTAAGTATGTTTTCCAGTAATTTATAATTATTCAAGCTGAATGTGTGTAAAACTGGTATGCATAATGGTTTGCTTTTCTTAACACAGCTGCAGAAGAGAGGGCTTGCAATGTGCAGTCCCATGCTGAGTGCCTGGCCAGGATGAGAAAACATGTGGTAAGTAAGAAAATCATCTAAGTAATAAGTTAACGCATAACCTAATAGTACAGTAAAGTAAATACAGATGTTGCAGTCCTAACAGTCAGGTATGACATACATGGGACATCTTACATCTTTATTAATGTGTCAGTACATGTCTTTAATGGTAGAGGAAGTAAGCATGCAGTACTGTGTAGCATAGCTTCCAACCATCAGTTAATGTTGGGGTGTACCCATATTAAGAGTCACTGTTCAGGTCTGCTCATTGTCTGAAATATGCTGTAGGTTGCACTATAAATGAGCAGGGTATATGGGTTAGTTTACAGAAATCCTAGACAGCTATCCATGGTCTACATGCCAGAGTTGAATCAACATTAATCAATACATTTTAAAAGGTGATGGTTCTTTGATATGTAATACTTTCGAATAGTGTTTACTTTTCCTGTATTCACCGCATGTGTGTAGTAATCTGACACCAGTCAAATGTTACATGTAAATGAATTAAGAATGCACCAACAAATTTCATAAATAAATGTAGTGCAATACCCAGAGTAAGGTTCAAGCCTGTTTTCTGCTCATTTTGTCTGAAATAATGCTGTATGTTGCACTCAGTAAATGAACATAGTATATGGGTATGTTAACTGAAGCCCTGGACAGTTATCCATGTGTCCAAATGACAGATTTGAAGCAACATTATCATTAAAGTTTGAAAGGAGATGGTGCTTTGATAACTAATATTTTCAAAAAAACTGTTTCATTATTTCTGTATTCACTGCATGTGTGTCCTAATCCAACACCAGCCAACTGTTACATATTAACTAATAAATAATGCACCAACAAATGTCAGAAATAAATATTGTGCAATACCCAGATTAAGGGTCAAGCTTGAGTTCTGATATGCTGTAGATAGCACTGAGTAAATGAACAAAGTGCATGGGTAAGTTAACAGAAGTCCTAGACAGACAATACATGTGAGTAATTGCCATATTTGAAGTGACATTAAGCAATTAAAAGTGTAAAAGGAGATGGTGCTTTGATAAGAAATGTTTTCAAATAAAGTGCTCATTATTCATGAGGTCACTGCTTGCGGATTCAAATCCAATACCAGACACAGATATGCATGTGTGTAAATGTACAATTTCACACAAAATGTTGCAATAAAAGTCTTAAAGGAGACAGTGCATTCAGAATTCATTATATTCAAATAAAGTGCACATTATTCCTATAGTCACTGCTTATGGGTTCCAATCCTATGGCAGCCAAGTGAGAAATGACCAGCTGTCTAGTGTAATTAATGTGCACAAACATACCTCTCAACTGTCATGATTTTTGCAGAATATAATCACTACTGTCCCATATGTCTGGTTCTTGGTTTGTAGATATATGACGTTAATTGGTGTGAAGATATGTGAAAGCTGCCAGTAGGCGAGATAGAATTTTGTAGATAATTCTATGTCATTGTAAATATGAATATAATCTACAGGCTTGTCCTCTTAAATGTAAGAAAACTGTGTTAAATGTTGAACTTCAAAAATGTAACCACAGTGCACTCTGCTGGAAGAAAGCTGATAAGTCAAGGATTGTAAGACTGTTTGATCTCAAAGTTCAGAGACATAATGTCTGGACATGTATAATGTATTTTATTGTTATGGCTTGCTGGCCAGGTGTAAGCTTACTAAGAAAACTAAGAAAAGTAAATTTAGAGTTTCTGGTAGCCTGGAAACCAGAGAAGTGTCAAGAATGATGTAATCTAAAGTGAATCAACAGTGATGTATTATCAATTTAAGGGATCTCAGAGAGAAAGAGATAGCATTTGGGATTTTGTCTGAAGAACATCCACTCATCAGTACTCTACCTTTGCTCTATATGTAAGTTTATTTAGAATTGTGATTGGTCTTAGAGTTAGATAGGAATTTAGTCAGATTTAGTCTAGCTGCTTTCTATATTTATGTCAGACTATTCTACAGTATTATTTTAAGCATTTTCCTGTGATTTCTGAACTCTTGACTAGCACTGTGTTGAACTGAGAAGATTTGTCTTGTGTTTTTGTTATTATTAAATATTTTTAAACCTTTCAATGTGTGGCTGTTTTGTGTAGAGATAATTTAAGCTATAGAGTACCTATATGTATTTGGTGATACTGTACAAAGCCACTCCAATAAGCCTTGCTGTTCATCCACTTACTACTTGGATAATAATATTGCACAGTAATACTTGGACACCTTTTGGTAAGGGCCTTTTAGTAGCTGATAAGAGTAGTTGGTGGCAGTGATTACTATATTATAGCCTGGCAGGAGCGGGCATAGCTGAAAAACCTGTGCCAGCCTTCCCCAGGACTGTCTGTGTGTTTGAATATAAACCAAATGTCAAAGTGTGTGTGTGTGTGTGTGTGTGTGTGTGTGTGTGTGTGTGTGTGTGTGTGTGTGTGTGTGTGTGTGTGTGTGAGAGCTTCTTGGACAGGGGCACAAAGCACTGCTTGGACAGAGAGGGCACTGGAAGTTTTGACTTGACTACTCAGCTGAGATCTGTACCCTATAGCTGTGTCAGTGGGGAGTCTTACTGGGAATCTGGAGAGAAAGGGAGAAACCAGCCTTAGAATGACTGTGATCTGTGTGTGCTCTTAAGGGAAATTGTACTTTACTGTGTAATAAACTTGTTATCCTTCCCAATGTGGATGCCCCTCACTGGTGTTAGTGTTGAGGATTGAGTCTCCTTGATTACTGGGCCAGGGCACGGGCATCACAATTTGAATGCAATTTAATGGCAAATCTGTTATTAGAACACGTTGCTACTAATGTATGAGCACACTATGTAAATATTTCCCTGTAGTTTTGCCTTTGTACCACCATTTGGCAGATCTTGGCCTATAATGTCCAATGCTAACAGTCTGACAGCTATGTAAATGCAACCTCCTCTATACAATATTAGCAGTCACTCTTCTCACAACTGAACTCTGACATATGTAGAAGCATGTAGTAGTCTGTATAGTTATATTATCTGTGAAGTTACTAAAGTTTTTTTCTCTCTCACCCCACCCCTTCTCTTCTTTAATTTATTAATTATATTTATTATTATGATTTGATATTAATTTATTTGTAATTACCTCTTATGGTGGCCTTATGTATATTTTAATATTGCTTTGTTGTTAAAATACGTTCATTTACACTATTTATCATTATGTTCCTCATTATATTCCTTTCTATTTAATTCCATTAATCATTATTATTTTCTATTATATTATTAATTACATTCGTCTGGTTATGTTTATTTTTACCCTATGTTTATATTTAATTTCCTACAGCATGACAAGGTAGGCCAGTTCCAGGTGATACACCTACCTTGGCTCCCCCAGCCGCAGCATCAGGCCCAGCATGTCTGGGCTGTAGCCTGGTAGCACCCCCTCTGCTGCCACTGCACTACCTTGCTCAATCGGGTAGTTCCACAACATGGGCTGGAGGTGGTTCCCCCCTCTGGAAATAGAAGTGGAGGTGGTGCTTATGTCACCCATGATGAAATGCCAGGCATGGTGAGTGTGCTGCTGTGCCAAACTATTGGTACATGCCTATGCCAGATAGAGAGCATGGTGTCAGTCCTGGTGGGGCAGCCTTGCTCCAGGCACCAGCATCAACTCCTGCTTCCACTGGATCAGTGAAAGTGCAGTGTTGGCAGTCCCATGGGTGAGGACTTGAGTCACACTGCTACTGTATCTCATGTCCATAAGACTGGGATTCCACAACACCCTCCCTAAACCAATGTGTTCATCCCTCTCTTGTGTCCGACACCAACCCTGTCTGCTGTCTTGTCTATCTGCAAAAGCTTACTTACCTTCCCAAATACCTCCCCCACATATGCCAATGTACCTTCCCCAGCATTCCACTCTTACTTTAAAAAAAATGGGCACCTGCCCCCCCCAAAAAAAATATTGCCCCATACATAGCTCTCCATTTCACACATGTGTCCACTGGAAACATTTAATTTGGTCCAGTTGGCTTAACAACACACTTATGTTGTCATCACCCCTCTCTCTCAGGGAGTGTCAGTCCAAATTCAGTTAAAAATCTTTTAAAGTGCATAGTTGTTGATGTACAACAAATTGATAGCTATGGTTCTTTCCTACACCCTTCCTGCACATACCTACCTGCCTTTCACTATGGTTTCCCCCCTGCTTGCACCCCATTTCACCACTGTCCTATCTCCCCATTTTTCATTTCTTTAAAGATTTTTTGTGCAGCACTGCATGATGTGCCACATTGGTCAGCTAAGCTAATGGCATTATATTGATATATATGTGTGAAAAAAAATTAATCACTTTCAAAACTACACCTGCACCCTATTTCAAACCCAAGACCATCCCATCTGAAGACCAGTGCATCAACCCATCAAGCCACACAGCTGTTAATTAACACAGGTGTTTTCAGCAAAACATAACACTTGCATTTTCCCATTATTAAGCACATTTAACCTATGCTGCACATCACACCATATCGCTCAAATTTGATAAAAGATTAATAGAAAAATGGAAGTGTAACTTGGACTCTGGTATAGGACTACATCACTATAAAGCCAGACACATAATAATGGATGTAAGTGAGCTATCTAACAACAGGCAACAGTACAATTATATCTGCAACATTAAAAAATACACCTGCTAAAAGATTAATGGAAAAATAGGTGTTTAACTCAGATTCTAGTGGAGAAATACATTCCTATAAAGCCATACACAAAATAAAATATGTAAATGAGGTATGTAACAGCATGTAAGTGTGCAATTTCATATTTTAAAGTGCACTTGTTGTACCAGTAACTCAGTAGCTCAGTCTGTTAAATGCTTTGAAAACATTAGTTTTTGGTCCACATGGTCCTGGGTTCAAATCCAGTGGTATCTAGCATTTAAAATATATGTATGTGTACATTACCATTATGAAAATTGATGTGTATGACTGTCTCATCACCTAATTTTCCACCCATAGCAGTGCAGATTGAATGTCTGTTTTTCAATGATGGAAGTCAAAGAACACAGTTAACATATTCCTGTCACAACACTAGAAAGTGCATAGAGTGTCAGGTCATGCATTATTATGCATTTGCAGAGAATTTTGAAGTATGTAATTCAATTGAGGCCCAGTAATATCAGACTGTAGCGCACAATGATTTGCTACTGATATTACAGATAACCACAGCTGCACAAGTAACTTACACATATGGAAGTTGTGCTAGAAATAAGGGCTGCCAGCACACACTTTCCAGATGACTAGCATAACATAACACATGACTTGGCAGTTGTCCAAATGGTTGACATTGTGGTAAATTTGCCCTCTGCCTCATTCCAGGACACAACAACCATGTTGCTTTTTACTCTGTTAATTATACCTTTGGCTAACATACTTACCTTAAACACATACCTCAGTTTCCTGTGGGATGGGTTCCCTCAATCAGGCTGTGGCTGTAGACTAAGGCTGCCACAGGCTGCACCGTTACTCATAAGTGTTGTTGTCCTCCACATTCTGCACGCCTCTGACTATGCCTATTGCTGCAGCAGCAGCTGCAGCATGTAGCACACATCTGTATGTAATAAGTATCTACTACAAACATTCTCTCTGTGCTGTTGTAGTATCTTTGCCCAGTAATTTCCACCCCAACATATGAGAAAGGGGATGGATTCTGCATTGAGTCCTTATATCTTGTTGAATAGTCACATGGGATTGCCTGATTATACTGCAAATCAGCTGTGTATGCTGCAATTAGCATTCCTGAACCACATATTTGTTCACAGGCAATCACCCGCTAATGAAAACCATCTTAAAAAGGCAAACTCCTAGCTAGGAGAACCATTGTGTATGAGAGTTACTTTCTATGGTTAACTCGTTGTCACACTACTTGTATATCTGTATCTTTCAACAGAGGAGTACTGTACTCCATCGGGTATGTAATCATTTTGTTTCCAACATAATGCACATGTCTGAGTATACTTAAGTGGAATGGGGAGTACATCAGCAAGCCTTTTTTTCAGAACTGTACAGATAACATGCCAGCAATCTGCAGCTGTGTAACACCTACAGAAGATGTAGACTACAGCACGGGTATAATGCTGTCTGTTAACTAGGGATACAGGTCTCCTGGATACTTTATTTGTTAGCAGTTGTGATACTACACATCTCTTTGTTTTGCATTGCATTTTATGCATATGCTAGGTGGGGGGGGAGTTCCTGCTATGGGCTAAACTACAAGTGGACTCGTGTTGGGTGTGTGATCATATGTGAGTATCTGTTATGGCACAAACAGGAGTATTTCACTATTGCTAATATCCTAGTTGGTTCCACACCCTTTGTATGTATGGCACAATGTTGCATATGAGATGCGTAATGAAGCTGGGAATTTTGATAGCCTTCCTTTATTGCTGTATCTGTACATACTCTACAACCATGTATGTGATCCTGACGTGTTTACTTTTTTTGTATTTCAGGTGATATCATGCATGCCTGATACTGCCCACCTTTCACTGAGGCAAAAAACAACCTCATACATGAGGCATTAAAACAACACTATCAAGTGCTGCTGTCCAGAGGGAGGGCAAATAGGCACGAGTGACAAGCCTTGTGGAACAAACTGGTCCATAACATAAATGCTGTAGATTACTAGAATTGCACACATGAGCAGGTGTGACACCATGTCACAGACATGATCCATTCAGCTCGCAGATGGACAGCGGACATGACCCGGGATCGGCAAGTCACTGCTAGTGGGTCTGCAGTGGAACAACCTCTGTCAGCCACTGAAGACTTCCTGACCTACCTTGCAACACAGAACAGCTCCCATGCATCCATCACACAATATGTTGTGGATGTGGAAGCCCCCATTTCCACACAAGAGGATCATCCAGTTATGCTTATTTGGATCAGCACTGGAATACTGTAGCACTTAGCATGTCAGGATTTACATAGTTTTACATGGGTGACAGTTGATTTATGGAATGGGGGAAAGGAGGTTAGCTGCAGTTTTAAGCTCATGCAGAGATTGTGACCCACATACCTGTTAACATAGCAGCTACTGTAAATAGAAGATATTTGGACATAGTACCAGTGTTATTCTGTAACATGTAGTGCTGTTTACATTACCTCTCCCTCAAATGTTTTTCAGAACCATTAGGAAGAGGCTGTGCTCCTGCTGCTGGTAAGCACAAAACATTTTTTCAGAGATGTAGATTAGTTCAAGGTATTAGCTAAAGTGTCATCCTAGACCAGTTGGCTTGATTGATGTACTGTCTGCATGACTGACAAAATTACAGATATATTCTGACTGTACACAATTTAGGGTCATACCTATGCCTTGTAGGTGTGACCACAGTGACTGATTTCACAGTATTATCAAGACTTTTCAGATGGCCATATCACTGTTCAGAGTTCTGCAGAATGTCAACAGTGTACATAATTTATGTTTTGCTCATGAGAGTCTAGTTTAAAGATCTGTTATTTTTAAATACTTACAGTTTTGGGTTAGAAAATAATGTCCTCATGTCCTACTATATCAGATTGTGGGTTATACAAGACTGTAACAGTGACAGCAGTGTGTACAGCTTAACATATATTGCTACACAGTACTGCAGAGTATAGTAGTGCAGGCATTAATTTAATGCTTTTCCCTTTATATCGCAGGTGACCTGGGAAGTTGGTCTCTGTCCCCTTCACAACCTGATGTCAGTGTCTCTTCAGACTCTGATGATGATGGTGGCCAAAGTGAGGCACAGCTGGGGGTTGCAGGGGTTGAATCTGTCATAGACCTTTGCATCCCTCGTCCACCCTCATAATCACCGTACACCATCAGTATGCCTATGCATTCCCAGTCCCCTGAGACCACAGATATTGGACTGTCAGAGGGTGGGGACATTGAACAGGGAAGTGTGGCTACTTTGGCTGCAGTGAGTGTTGGCACTGGCCATAGCTAAACAGTTGGTGAGGTTCCACACAGGCAGATTGATTGGGGTGCTCGTAGGAGGCCTGCTTTCTTCCATGACCTGTTGCAGGTGTCTCATCATGTGTCACTTGGGATCTGTTTAAGGCAGTCATGGAGGCACAGGCACATTCCAAAAGGAACTCCAGATGATGCAGCACAGTCTGACACCCGTGGCTGCCTCCACCGCATTGCTGATACCCTGGATCAGTTGACCGACGCAGTGGAAAGATGTTGGTCTGAGACAGATCGTACACTATCTGTTTTGCAGCACACATTGTCTGTGACGGAATGCTTGGTTGGAGTTGAGAGTCAGACTCATGGACATAGGTCAGCAACTACATCAGTCTAGAGCCCTTGTGGCCATGCACAATCATACTCCCGTAGTGGCAGTATATCCAGTGTTACAGAGGGGAGTGTGCTGTCCACACCAAGATGTGGCAGGCCATGGGCTTGTGCTCCTGGGCATTCCATGGAAGACACAGTCCAGGCAGACAGCAGTCACCCTCAGGGAGTAGCTCAGCATCTGATCTAGTCTGAGCTTGACTGTGTTCACGCAGACATTCACACACTACTGTCACATTCAGGTCAGCTACTGTTACACACATCACATTTACATGGTCCATCTTGCCTGCTTCCCTTTCTGACTCACACACACACACACACACACACACACACACACACACACACACACACACACACACACACACACACTTCCCAATCTATTGGGTCAGCCTAGGCCTTCTGTACCCCCATACAACACCCTGTGCAAGTGATGATACCTGTGCCACATCCCTGTCATCCTTCTCATTGATGCAGGGAAATGAAGCTGTGTCTGATGCACAGGGTGATTATCTAAATTAATATGCATTTGTTTCATCCATTGTTGCCTTTGACATGCTACTTGTACTGGTCAGTTACAGATATTGTACTCTGCCATTAGCAATGAGTAAACCACATTATTGTGTGTATGTTACATTGGATATTGTTTTAATGGCTGTGTAGTCACACAATGAAAGGTGACTCATGGAACTGTTTAAGTTTCACTTTCAGGATTATGTACTACACACCTATGGGTACACATCTACAATAAACCCCTCAACATCAAAGTATAGGATAGAATGACAGCACAGAAGAACAATGTCATCAGAAAGGTAAAACAGTATAGGTGCATGGCTCCCCAGGCTCAAATGTGTATAATAAGCTAACAAAAACAAGGGGTCCTTTCAGCCTAGCCATGTATCCCTAAACTCTGACAAGGTCTGATATGCTTGATAAGTGTAAGTAGGGTTTTGGGAGCTAAGACATGTACAAGCTGGGGTGTGGGAGATGAACCACCTATGGTTTTCCTGTGTCCATTAGAGACATTTGTTCTAACCCAGTTATCATTGTCATGTTCCCCATCGTGTCATGTAACTGGCACATAATTTGTGGTAGGGTGGAACTCTGCTTTACATGGATGGGCAGCCTGTTACATATTGGGTGTAGTTTCTGGGCTACATACCTGTCTCTTCAACATGTCCTATTTATACCACAGTCAAGGTGTAGGTGTGTGGAACAGATAATTCTCATGCTAATCCTTTCTTGGATATGCAGGAGGTAAACACTGGGGTCTGACATCTCCCTGCATGGCAAGCATACACCTCCCCTCCAAAGCATGTAGGAGAAAAAACACACAGTTTGGCCTTGACGTGGTCTGCACAGGACATGTTATGTACACTGTGTATTGGTTTACTGTGGAACCTCTGTGGTTGTTACAGTTGTCGGATATGCCTGGTTAGTTACATACCAAAGGTGACATTGCACTCAATGATAGGTGTGATGAATGCTGAATCCAGTGGAACAATGACTTTCTTGGATATACATGCCATACCTTTGTTTATAGGTTGCGCAACACAGAATGAATCCCCAGATATTACCGGCCCATAACAGTCAGAGGCTATATCACTGTCTACATGTCCATCAGCCCCTGACTATTGGGTCTACTGTTGGAGGTGTGCAGTCAATATGATAGTTACCAGGGGTATGAGTTCCCAAGTTATAGTATTGTGTATTCCTTGGCATTTAGTGTTAGTCCATGGCTCTGACAACAAATGAATGTCTGTGTCAGCCCATCCTGGATAACTGTTGAGTTAATGTGGGATTCAGTGACAGCTCCTAATTTGTAATCATTTGCAAATTTAGTCAGTCAGAGGCCAATGACAGTGACTATGACTGCAGAGAAGTAAATGCCTAGAAGGACCAATCCCAGGAATGATTTGTGAGGGAGTCCACTGGTGACTGGCCTCATTATAGCAGTGGACTACCCAGTGCTATTTCCTTGCTATCCACTAACTGACATACTAGTTTGTAACTAACCTCTACAGTTTGTCAACAATGCCTGATGGTCTAATTGTGACAAATGCCTTGTCAGGCCATGGTAGGTGGAGTGAATCATTTTCCCCTCATCCATTGCTTTGTTTACCACTCAGTGAGGTCCACCAGGTAGGGTAGGCATTATGTTCCCTTGACAAAACCAAACTGGGTTTGGTCCAGTGTCTGGAGGTGTACTACATTTTTAATGGTCATGTCCATGATAATTATATTCATGGCTTTAAATATCAAACTACTGAGACTTTGGGGACAGTGCTCATCACTGCATGCTGATTGTCTTGTGTGCAACACGGTATTGCAGTTAATTCCATTATGGTTTCCAAGAAAACTGTTACCCAAGGTGTCTGAGTCTGTACTAAGCACAGGCAAATACTTGAGGGCAAACTAATACATACACCCTTTAAAGGTAAGGATGGAGTATTTACGCAGTTATTCTGCAGTTAGACACTAATCAAACAGAGTGTACTGAAAACAAACAATTACCTTGTGAAGAATGCTGAAAAGAGGGGAGTGCCCTGAATTGCTGGTGCCTGGCTACTACTACTGCTGCTGGTCTCACCAAAGCCACACTCTCCTGGGATATAAAGCTTCTATTCTTTTACTATCACCAGAAGCCAGACATTAGTATCAGGCTCAAGATAAGAAGTAGGCCACAACCTGTTTGTTGATCCACACAGTTGTCCCACATGATGCAAGGCTCTGAAGGCTTAACATACCATTTTCCAGGTAGATACCTTGATTAGCAAACACAGCAATAATTTGACTTTTGCATGTACTATGCCTTGTATCCCAAGCCTTGTAGTATTTGACTAGGGTACTGACCTCATGGTGATTAGGAGCACAGCTGGTGCATCATAATACGATGTTCAATGCCAGGTGACATAGATGTCCAAGCTCCACAGTGGCAGTGATACAAGTTAGGTGACAATTTTACAGCAATTCATGCAGCACTCCATTCAACAGTGTAATAGTGGACATTTGCATGACATGGATGTGAGGCCTACTGCAGAGGAGTGGCCACCTTTGGCAAATGTGTTTTTCCCTCACACATGTCCTAGGTATGCCATACTGTTCATTGTTGTTAACAGAACACAATTTTGTGTTCCCACATCATTTCACACAACATCCAACTCCTGTCTGGTTGCTTGACAGCCATTTTAGGCTTGCAAGGCCAAAGTAATGACTGCAAAGTTGACACGTTTTCTGTGCATGCACGGGCATCCACATCTTCATTACAAAGAGTCCCTGCAAAGAATGTGTTTGAGGCTGTCAAATGCACAGCACATGACCATAACTTTGCTGGAGTTGCACACTGTCACATTTATAGGTGTGCTATTGCAACGCTGCCTAATAACAATATTATTGCTAATGCAAGCGCCACATGAATGGCAAAGCATCATACTCAATCTACCATGTTATGCCAGACTGTCATGTACTGTTTTACCTTAGGATGACAACATGAAGGTGATAACATGTTAAATTTAAGCATTTGTCAGGCCACTGCCTAATCATGGCCTGTCGTGACGTGTACACAATCAAGAATCTATTGCTAATGGCATTATCACTGAGTGCTGCAAAGATGTGGAAAGCATTCCCAACCCACTTACTCCTACTCCACACAAAGACAACATGTGAGAGCTGTGACTATATTAAAAACCTTGTACCCATGTTCTCTCACACACCAGTCAGTACATATGACAATGAGCGGGTTGCCAACATGCACACCTCACCTCCTAATCCACCCAAACCCATGTCACACATACCTACATGTGCAGAGGTCCTTACAAAACACATAAGTAAACACCATATACCACAGAAACCCAAACCCAAACTTGTTACATGTAACCTTACCTCTGCAGAACACAGTACCCACAATAGCTCATGCACCACTGACTCATCACTCAAACACCTAAGGCAAAACACAAATATCAAACATATTACTCATAGATGATTACATCATGAGACACACTGATGTGCCTCTCACCAGGCTACATAAGGGAAAGGTCACAGTCAATTTTCTGTGAGGTGCCAGAATATGCCATATCACACATGCACTCATGTCTGTCAACATCAGGTACTATTATGACTACGTCATAGTTCCTGTTGGTGTGTATGACTTGAAACATACCTCTCTGGACCATATGCAGAGATATGACTGAGTTTACAGACTATGTGTCATAGGTATGCCTTTGGCCTTGAGCTGCATTTTACTGTCACCTAGAATGATGGTTCAATACAAATGGAAAATGATTGACTTCAATAATTGCTTTAGTGTGCGGTGTCATTGTAAGGGGATCCACTATTTGTCAGCCTGGGATTACCTGCTCAACAGACGTCAGTGGTTTGCCAAAGATGGACTTCATCTGTCACCCCTGCGATTTTAGCTGCTGACCAAGGCTGTTGCCACCCCCATAGTGCACCGTTTAGGTGGTGTCTCAAGGGAATATTTTCCACTGAGAAAATGCCATCTACAAACAATATCACGGTTATGCTGCTAAACACTAGGAACATCACCATGAAACTCCACTCACTGGAAGCTGTCCCCACATTGGAAAATGCAGACATTTGTTCAGTCACAGACACCTGAGTCAAGGCTGTGGAGAGTACCACAGCCATACCAGGTTACACCTCCTTCCAGATGTTTGGACCACAAACTTCAAGTGTACAAAGTAATGGAGGTGGTGTATACATATTCAATAAGGATAGATACACACCCAGAATGGTTAGACAGTATAATTCCAAGGGAGAAATTGTAGGTGCTATTGACTGCTTATAGGGAACATAATCAAGCCATTGCCAGCTATAGGAGCAACTCCACAAATCAGAAAAAACACTGTGCTTTTATGGATCTACTTGAGTCCATCAAGATGCATCAAAACAAGATGGTTTTGGGTGCCTTTAACTACCCACCAACTGGATAGATTACTCATGCTCAAACTTACTTGCCCAGAGGTTAGTTGACTTCCTTAACTACAATGCCCTGGACCAGTGGGTTGACATCCACACAAGGGGAACCAATGTACTGGATTGGCTGCTTACCAATATTAGTGACCACTGTAAAACCTCCACTGAGAGGTCCTCTCTGGTGAGATCTGACCACAAATTGGTCTCATTCAAAGTAAGTATCACAAGTGACACCCCCCCTTGCAGCAGATAATGTAATAAAGTTCAAAAAAGCAGATTACAACCTCCTATGGGATGGTGTAAATAGCTTGACTGTTTACCACCCCCTCAGATGGAGCAGGCAACCATGATGAGCTATACAATAATGTTTTATAAAAACACCTATACAACTGCATTGACTCACCTGTACCTGACAGGAGCAAAACAAGCTGTGCATGGCACAGTAAACCTGCCTGGTGGTCAACTGCCATTAGCAGGATTTATAATAAGAGGTAGACATTGCTGTCTAACATTAGTTTGGGGGGGTGTCCCCCTAAAATGGAAGCACTCCCTCCTCAGCGTAAACAAGCAAATACGAATTATTGTGAAGTCCTGCAAAATAAAATATGGAAAAATTAGCCACCTCCACAAAGGACAGCCACAATGCATTCTGTAGTTACATGTAAAACATAAAAGGAAAGGCCCACATTGTTGCCAAACTCATAGTTAAGGATACCACATACAATGAGCCTGTAGATATAGATAACCTGTTGTTCAACAGATTCTGTAAGAACAGCACTCCCCTGTCCCTACCACATGTACACCATGACATCCCTACAATTTGTCCCATACCTTGTATCTCTAAAGGCCATGTAGTAAATGGCCTCTCTAAAGTGACAAACACAGTATCTATTGCACCTGCTAATATCCCAGGCTGTGTCCTACATGGGATCCAACATGGATTATTAAAACCATTGGGAACTCTTTGCAATCATAGTGTAATGACTGGATGCATCCCAGCTGACTGGAAAATGGCCACTGTCATCCCCTTGCACAGAGGTGGTGCATCCACTGACCACAGGAACTAAGGACATATTAGCAAGACTATCCATATCTGTAAGGCCCGGAGGCAAAGCATCATGGACTTTATCAACAATGATATAGGTAATCTACAAACATTTGACCCTACACTGTTTGGATTTGTGAAAGGGAGAGTATGCCTGTTAAACCTGGTGGACATTTATGAGGCAGTCACCAATGACCTGGATGAGGGGACATCTCTGCATATGACCACCTGAACTTAGCCAAGCTGTTTGACACTATCTCCCACTCAGGCATCACTGACAAAACCACAAAGGTAACCATCAACAGTAATATCATTAGAGGGATCACTACTTGGCAAATTGACAGAACTCACGTAGTCAGACTAGGGGTAGTCACCTCCAATAGCAGGGCTGTAACCAGTGGCATTCCACAGTATTCAGTCCTGGGCCCTCTAATGTTTGGAATTCATTTATCCAATGTACAAGCACAAAGTGAATGTCTGTGGCTGACAAGGTTTACTGATGCCTGAAAACCCGGAGCGGTCATCGACTCTCCAAATTATGTCCACATCCTACAAGAGGGTCATACATGACCAAGTGACTGTTGCCACAATCATGGCTTTACACTCCAAGCAAATATATGTAATATAATTTCTTTCAGTACCAGCAATATCCCTGCTATGTAGCACATCAATAGCAACACCTTAAGTACATACGCAGGAGTGAGAGACATCGGCACACAGGTTTACACCTACCTAACCATAGATCACCATGTCTCCACAGTGGTAAGAAGCAAATTGTATCTTGCTCATGTCATAAATGAGAGCAGTCTCATATGAAGTAGTTATAACCTCCATGTAATCGTCCCCCATTAGGCCTATATTTTAGTGCAATAGATATTTTATGTATGTTTCCAAGCACCAGTGGCAATTGCAGAGACCACAAAGGTTCCTGACAAGGAAAATTCAAGTCCTCAGTATCTGTCCTATGGGGATCGTTGGAAATCACTGTCACTTTAGTGTGTGTCATACAGACTACTCAGAGGTGATCTGTTCCTTGCATATGAGGCAGTCTGTGACTCTGCTTTATTGGAAACGCTGCATATTCATAAGTCAAATGGTACAAGGATTACTTGCTTTAAGGAGCTTAACCTGGAATAGCACATGCTGCAGGGAGAGATATATCTACAAGAGTTTAACAAACCTTTGGAACAGACTCCCACTTAATGTCAAACAGAGCACCTCAATGGCCCTCTTCAGATGCAGTCTGTACAACTGGATGGGTGACCATAATTTCACCATGGGGGTTCTGCTTGTGTCCCTCTTGGACAGGGGAAATAGGTGCAGATTGTGTAAATATGAGTAAGAACTTGACTAGGATTGTAAGGGCCCTAGGGCCATTAGCCTAGTAAATTCTAATGATCCTATGATCCCATAGGCTGAAGTAAAATGCTCTGATTAACATCCATACACACCAACTTGGTTACAGTGAGAATAGTACCACTTCTAATTAATGTTTACAGATCACTGCACAGCATGCACACACCCCAGGTTAACTGCAATGAAATTAGAACACCTACCTGTCCAGTCATACACAGTACAGATCACAGTACTTAATGTATATTTATTTTATTTTATTTATTTATATTTGTTGACCGGGAGTGTCCGACTAGACGAAGGTCCATTTTCAGCAGAGGCCCGAGAAGAAAAGCTCAAAACAGTTAAAATATACAGACAGTAGTTACATTGGATTTACATAGCAATTAAGAATTTGAACAACATAGCAATTAACAATTACAAACATAGTTACAGATGAAGAACATAGTACATCAGTAGACAACTAGAATCTTTATCATCTGCGAAGAACATAACAGACATTAACAATTGTTACAATAAGAAGTTCCTCCTGTATAATAAGTAGTTAGTCTTATGAGCATTCGAGCTTGCTATAATCAGGGTAGTTAGTGGGGTGGAAAGAAAGGTAGTGGGTGGATGGGATGGGTGATATTAGAGTGGGGGTTGCAAGGGCATAGCCAGGATGTTTTAGGTGTGCTTTTAGTAAAGTTTTGAAGTGGGTGCATGATGGTATGGAGGTAATTGTGGGTGGGAGGGAGTTCCATAATTTGGCTATGGCACAAGAGAATAGTGCTTCTCCAGCAGAGTTATTGACTTTAGTGACCTGCAAGTGATTTTTTGTTGCTGGATCTTAGTGGTCTGGTGGTGCGATAGAGTTGGAGTAGATTCTGGAGGGATGGGACATTTAGTGGATGGGTTACTAGTTTGTGGGCGAGTGTGAGTTGATACCATTGAAGGAGGTGAGGGAGTTCAAGCCAGTCCAGTTCAGCAAGGGAGAGACAGTGGTGACTATGGTAGGATGCCCCTGTGGCGAATTTGGCGATTTTGTTGTGTAGCTTGTTTAGATCGCATTGCCTTAGGTTGGTATATTTTGGAGAGGCATAAAGTAGGGTGGAGATAAGGTGGGAATTTGCTAGTGAAATCTTTGCTGCTTTGGTGAGAAGTTGCTTATTTCTGTATAACGCTCCTAGTTTTTTTGTGGACTTTTTTATGGTCATGGATATGTGAATGTCATATTTTAGTTTATTGTCTATTTTCACTCCTAGCAATTTGGTGTGTTCTGTTGGGTGTATAGTGGTGTTGTCTTTTGCTGTGATGTTAAATTGAGAGTTGTTTCAAGTATGTTTGGTGGGTTGGAAGATGAGCAGTTTAGTTTTGTTTGGGTTGAGTATTAATTGGGCATTGGATAACCACGTTTCAACAGAGGAAAAGGCTTCCTGTGTGACTTTTTGCAGTTTGGGTAGGGACTGGGCTGAGCAGATGATGGTTAAGTCATTTGTGTATTATATGAGTGTGCCATGTTTGGTGGCAGAGGCTAGATTATTGGTGAAAATAGAGGAGTAGGGGTCCAAGGATGGATCCTTGGGGAACCCCTATAGAGACAGGTAGCTGGGGAGATATGTCATTCTGCCATACAACGGATTGTTGGCGGTCAGACAGGTAACTCTGACACCAGTTGGTGACTGATTGAGAGAAGGATAGGTTATTGAGGACAGAGATGAGTTGTTTGTGTGAGACCATGTCAAATGGTTTCGATAGGTCTAGGATAGTAGCAGAGAAGAGATAGCCATTGTTTTTATACTGAAGGATAGTGTTAGTAAAGGAGAGTATGGCAGTGGTGGTGCTATGGTTTGGTCGGAAACCATCCTGAGTATTGGAAAGTAGGTTGTTAGTAAGGAGGTAGTCTGAGACCTGAGAGTGAATGCATCTCTCTAGTATTTTGGAGAGTGGAGAGACAATAGCTATGTGGTGCTAGTTGGTTAGTTCTGTGGAGGGGCCACCTTTGTGGAGGGGAATTATATGTGATACTTTCCATAGTGTGAGAATGTAACTTTCTGACAGAGATCAGTTAATCAAGATAGATACTGGGTAGGCCAGAGCATCAGCTGCGATTTGTAGGTATTCACTTGGGAGGTTGGCTGCTGCTAATTTGGTGGGCTTAAGTTTAGTTAAGAGTTTTTTTATGTTGGAGGTAGGAACAGGAGAAAAAGAGAAGACAGTGGGGCGATTACTAGTTGAAGGTGTAGGTTGGAGGGGAGGGGGGTTATGTTGTCTAGCTAGTGATAGTATGGTTTGTGTGAAGTGTGTGTTGAATGAGGTAGCAAAATTTTCAGAGGAGTGAGGGATGTTAGGAGGATGGATACTGACTTTACCTGGGTGGAGGATGGAGTTTATGGAGGACCAGAACTGTTTGGGGTTGTGTTGGGAGGAGTCTAGGGCAGACTGGTAGTATTGGAATCTGTCCTGTTTTATTAGCTTTTTGACTCTATCGCATAGTTCTAGGAATTTCTGTCTAGTTGAGGGAGTTTTGGTTTTGCACCAGTGCTCCCAGGCTGTATCCCTGTTTTTCATTTCTGACTTAGTGTTTTTCTGTAGCCATGGGGAGGGTTGTGCTTTGGTTCTGGAAAGTCTTATGGGGGCATGGTAATTAAGGATGCTCAGGAAGGTAGTATTTAAAAATTCAACTGTGTCATCAAGACTGAGTACTTTAGAGAATGCCCCTTACATTCTTTGAGGGATGAGATGAATGTGACTGGGTTAAAGTTTAGTTTTTTACGTATTTGATGGTAGATCACAGGTTTAGCTTGGTATAGATGCTTTTTGAGTAGGAATGTTGGGGAGTGATCACTGAGGCTATCTGATAAACAGCCTGTTTTATATGGCTGGGGGCTCTTACTGACTAGCATCCAATCCATGGCAGTGTGCTTGTTGGAGTTTTTATTTATCCTGGTTGGCAACTGGACTAGTTGGGTGAAGCCATGAAGGTTTAGATGATGGGCTGGATGGTTGCCAGAACAGGATTGCCATTCAATATTGAAATCACCTAAAATTATAGTTTCTTGGGGGAGATGGTGGTTAGACCAGCTGAGGAGGTTTTCTAGTGGAGGGATGTTTTGGCCAGGTGGGAAGTAGCATCCAATTATGTTGATGGTTTTATTTTGGTTTATATTGAGGTTAGTATATATTATTTATTCATTGCCTATTTGTGGAGCTGATGATTTTAAGATCTGGATGTTTAGATGCTGTTTAAATATTATAGCTACACTGCCTCCTTTCTTGTTTATCCAGTCTATTCTTAGTATGCCATAACTGGTAGGGAGGATTTGCTCACTGGTAATGTGAGGTTTTAACCAGGTTTCTGTCAGGATGACTATATCTGGGGAGTACAAGTCTATGGTGGCATGGAGTTCATGGACTTTACTGGATATACTTCTAATATTTAGGCTTAGTAGAAGGAAGTCACTTGGCTTTCTATTGGTTGTGATTTGGAAGAAGTTGTAGTTTCTAGTCTGATTATGAGGAGTGGGGTTGGAGATGGTAGGGCCAGGGTTGGGGTGGATGTCTCCACTTAGAGCTAGTTTTGATATGCATGAGGTTATTAGTTTTCTCAGTTTTTGAATGTGTTTGTTTATTAGGGAAACTTTATCATTGTGCTCTGTGGGTAATAGGTATGGTGGGAGGGTTACTATGTTAAGTTGTAGGAATGCTTTATGTTTTAGTAATATAGCTGATAGAATATGTGGGGATGCATAGGGATGGTTCTTGAGTTGGTTGGAGGGGAGCTGAGTGAGGGTGAGACATGAGTGGTGGTGTGAGTAGTAACACACTGGTAGTGGTTGAGTGGGGGAATGATGGAGTTTTGGTAGGATGTAAGATATGCAAGGAGAGTGCATGCAGTAAGCATAGGTATGCTATGCTTATACATGTTAGCTGAGGAGGAGTGATAGTAGTAGGAAGATGGAGGAGATAGTGTTGGGTTTAGTGCCGTGGTTAGCTGTTGGAAAGACAGGAGGGGTCTGTGTGTGTAATAAAG
>NC_056748.1:217483067-217543067 GCF_019279795.1 Protopterus annectens
ACGTAAAATAGTAAACTACCAAAACTATAAATAATTCAGTAACATTTCTAACGCACAATCACTGGAAATTTTGATCAGTGATCACTGCCCCTTAACCAGTCTTCATCATGGGCATTTTCAGTCTGTGAGTGTGATGTTGACAATGTGGAATTACTGTCAGGATTTGCTGATGATCTCTGCCAGTATGTTGACATTGTACCCATGGAACTAATTACTGTGTCCAGTATTGTATATGTCTGACACATGTGGCCAACAACTTTCAAACTGTATCTGATCCGCAGTATTGTGTTAAGTGTATCCAAATTAATACGATTTCTCAGTTTTGATTTTACAATGTTCATTTGACTGAAAACCCTCTCGATCTTTGCATTCTCACCCCAATGGAGTGGTGAAAGCTGCACAACTTGCCTAGGCTAATATATGCCTTTGTGAAGATAGTCTACTACATACCTATGAACCTATGTGACAGGTACATGTCTACAGATAGTAGATGTGTACTTCATTGTACAGTCATGTTGTACAGCAGGCATATGGACCACATACACTGTAATGCTTACAGATACTGGTGGCTGTTATGTACAGTGGGTGAGATGTGCACCTCATGTCTTTTGTGCCATTGGGATGTGTGTTGGGTGGAACAGTCATGGATGGCTCCCTGTCATGGTCACCCTTTTACACACATCGCTGCCTATCCATCTTTGGCTTATTATACTGTGTTCCCCCTACATATATATAGGTGCATAGGTAGGTAATAGACTATCTGCCTGAAGGCATATATTAGTATGGCCAGAGTGTGCAGCTATCACTACACATGGGATTAGTTCCCTAGGCCTCTGTGTACTAGAGCTGATGAAATGATCCATGGTGTGACAGTTCAGTTTCACATACACTCATCAAGGCTCCTCTGGAAGAGTGTCAGTGAGGGACTCAGGTTAATGTAGGTTGGGAGCCTGTTCCAAAGCAAGGAAATTCTGTGAGTTAGTAATGTATCCCTCTAACATGTTCTATTTATTGTTGTGATGATGATATTCCCTAGAGCATGTGGCACAGTGAGCTTGGGTTTACTTCAGATAGCGCATGTACATCAGTTCTGCATTGGACATAGACCTGTCTGCTGGGCAGAGATCACCTGAGTAGACAGTATGCAACAGAGTACAGATTGAGTTAAATTCAGTCTTGTTACATGGGGCAACTGTTTGAGGCCAGTGATCCTCTTGTTGAGGTACTTCAGTGGTCTTTCCAGCTGCTGAAGGTGCCTAATCAGATTCATCGCAAGTGTGCCGTGATACTCTCTGATGGGTCTGATGACTGATGAGTAGAGGGAACCTCCTTTGACCTACATGCAAAGACATTGGCAATTTGTGGGAACACATAGCATGATTTTTGAAGCACTTTGTGAATGTGTTTCTGGAAGTAGAGATGACTATCCACATGTGTCCATAGATCCCTTATTATTGCCTCCATATTTAGGGTGTTGGCACCTATGTTGTATTTTTATGACTGTAGCTCGAGGCCATAATTTTGACACCACATCTGTCTGATTGAGACCTTTTTTAAGGATGTCTCTGTTGTCCCAAACATCAATTATGACAACCTTTTTGCAGTCACCCACACACTTTGCTAACCATACCCCTCATGTGTTTGACTTTATTTCTGAAAAGTATACACCAGACAGGAGGGGTCCCAGGACTGAGCCATGGGGGACAGCAGTTGTTACCAGCTTACAGTCCAACAGGGAGACCACAATTCTTAACTTGTGGGATCTATCTGTACCCCAGTTGGCAATCCATCAGATGACATACGTGTTTATGCACAGGTTGTTGATTTTGTGGATACGAAATCTGTGTGGGATGTTGGAAAAGGGCTTTTCAAGGTCTATGTAGGCCGTGTATAGCTCATGTCATTGATCTATGTCCTGGGTAACTGCCTTGAAAACTGTCTAACAGGTTTAGGAACCATGATCTGCCACCTGACCAAACCAAAATGGGTAGGGTTGGGTGTTTGTAGGCTCCCAATAGCTCTGTTTATGAGTTCCATAATGATGGACTCCATGGCCTTGTAGATCAGGCTTATTAGGCTTATAAGACAATAGTTCCCATGGTCTGTTGTGCACCAACACTTGTGGAGTGTGCCAAACATTGCTGTAACCCATTCAACAGTTTCATATCCTGTACAGACTGTTTAGGTGCAGGGTCTGTTTGTTTTGGAGTTCACATATGACACAGCTAGGGAAACCATGTCATCCCATAGACGCCGTGTTTTTAGGTTTGGATAGAGCTGTTTAACCATTGTATATGTGATTTCAGGGTTTTCACAATCTCCAGGTATGGTAATGGGCCCTTTTGTCAGTGAGAGGGGCGTAAATATGTATGAACCTGTCTGACAAGATGTTGGCAATGTCAGTCATGTACATGTATTCATTTACACTTTGCATTGACTCAGAACATATATGAGTTTACATTGATATTTATGACATAGTGAAAGAAAGCTTCATGGTTCTCTATGGACTCTTTGGCAATATTTTTGCCAGAACATGGCTTGGATAATGTTAGGAGTGCTCATTGTTTCTTGATGATACTGATCGGAGATTTATTGATCTTCTTTGGATTTTCACTTTCTTTGAACAACTTAAGTACTTGTAGTACATAGTTTGATTATGACAGGGGTCCAATATATTATATGGGTCTGTTTTCATATCACTGTGTGCACAAGGCAGGATTGTTGAATAGTGACAAGTGTCTGGAGTAAGAACTGCAACTGCCAGATATGTGTGGCCCACTGCTGTACTCAGACATGGCCTAAGTGTGTGAGCATGCCCAGTATGACCTTTCAGTATGTTGTTGACTGACATTTGCTTCATTTGTTTAAGTGTGTGAACATGCCCAGTATGACCTTTCAGTATGTTGCTGACTGAAATTTGCTAAATTTGTTTGTGTGTGTGAGCATGCCCACTATGGGCATATATACTATATGTGTGTGAAAAATCAAGTTGGCTTTTACTTCAGGGCTCACCTTTGTGTTGTACATCGACAGGAAGCATGCTATGCCTGCAGGGCTTCCATGAGTCAATTTGCATAAACTTATCAACATTTCTACATACAGGGGGGACAGCTATTATTTGTACATTTCCCCTGGGTGTACATAGGATGAGGGGTACACCTGAAACTTATACACATTTGCTAGGCCTGCACTGCTATGTCAGGTAATTCATTTCAGTCTGTACTGTTGCCTATCATACTGGCTTGAGGCATACCACTGTACTACAGACCTTAGCTTCCAATTACATGCATATTAGTTTGTGACTTCATAGCCTACCCAACCCACATCACACTGCCTGGCCTGCTGTTATCTGTCTGCATAGGCCTGGGGGGAGGTTACCCATATGCCTCTTCAGAGGGCATGATACATCATTCGTTTGTGTTTGCGTTTGTCTACAATTGTCCTGCTGGCTGTGACTGTTAGGTATGTGACCCCCCAAACTGGCATGTGTGAGTGACTTAAGTTGTGTCTGTGCAAGTGAAATGCTGTTGTGGCTTAGTGGCTCAGTACTGTGACTATAGTGCACAATATCCTGAGTTTGAGCCCTGTCACTGCTTTTTATTTTCTTGCTGGGCAGACCTGACTGGTTAAGAAACAGTAAAGCAGGTGTGAGCGTGTTTACTTGACTTTGCCCAACATTGCTCAACATTGCCCGACGTTGCCTGACATTGCGCTAGTTAGCGCGGTGTGCAGCTATGCCCAATTCTATTTAAATATGCTCAATACTGGTAAAATGTGCTCAGCAGTGCTTTATATTGCTTAAAATAGGGCACTCATGCCTCAGGTGGTGCTGCAGGGCTGCCTATGTCGGATGCACATAGTACACTCCCTATACATGTTTGACAACAGGCAGTGTCAAGTTAGCCATCCCTTTTACTGTATGTGCGAGTCAGAGAGAGGTGTCATTTCCATGGTTCCTATTGAGTCAGTGTATGTGCTATGCGTTGCCTCTTTGCCAAGGCCAGGGCATACTGGGCACGCCTCCTTCTGCCTACTGGGGCAGGCTAAGGTTGTTCCTCTTCCGAGTCACGCTGTGCCTGTGCAGGCCTTGGCAATGGTGGGGGGCTGTTTAGCCCTGCCCCATGCTGTTCCTGCTGCAGCTGTTTCTGCAGGATCATATTGTGTAGCATGGCACATACCATAACAATTTGGGTACATGTAGTTGGTGAGTACTGCAAGGCTCCACCAGATGTGTCCAGGCACCAGAACTGTGACTTGAGCATCCCAAACACACGCTCAATTATGTTTCTTGTCTGTGCATGTGCCTCATTATGGAGTTCTTGTTCAGGTGTGTGTGAATTTCTGATGGGTGTCATCAGCCACGGCTCCAGTGCATATACAGCATCCCCCACTAGGTGACCATTAGGGATGTCCCCACTGGCAAATCTCTGGTACAGCTGTGTCAGATGCCAGATGTGGGAATCGTGATAGCTTCCAGGCCAGCCAGCACACACATTCATTATTAAGCCCTGGACATTGCACATGATCTGGCAGTTGATGGAGGGGAATCCCTTGTGGTTGATGTAGACCCTACCCCGCTCACCAGGTGGTGCTTTGATTCATATGTGCATGCAGTCTATTGCACCCACTACCTCAGGGTATTCTGCTATTTTGTGGAAAAGATGCATATTGCTGGCCAATGCCTCACGGGAATTGAGGAAATATACGTGGTCACTGACATGTGCTGACATGCCATCCAAGAACTGGTGGAGTACCTATATGCTGATGCCTGTGAAATCCCTATCATATCACCAATTGGTCTCTGGAAGGTACCTGTAGCTAGTATTCTTATGCTAACACATACCTTGATATCCACTGGGATGGGTTCCCCTCGGCTGGTTCTGTGTGTGAGGCGTGGCCGGCACAGCTCAACAATTTTCTGCAAGAGGTCTCTGTCCACCCTATAGTGCTCCACTATCTCCAGCTCATGTAGGCCTGGTAGGTTACCCTGGGTTTGTACACTCTTCTCCGTTTCCTCGCTGTGGGTTGCTCAGCAGCATTCACAACATCCCCACTCTCAGCACCTTGCACATTTTGGTTTATGATAGCAAGAGCAGCCCCTAACATTTTGTCTGACTTAAGCTTTTTAAGCTTTCCCTCTTTGTATACTGCAGTGTTGCAGAGTTCTTGGGGAAAAAACAGGGGGGAATACTGTTTGCCGAGTTTAAAGTGCTGGGCTGGGCTGGGCTAGTCTGCTGCTTGTGTAATTGGCTGATTCTGATATATTTCACCTGGCAGCTCTGCTAGTTCTCCTTGGTTAACTTCCTACTACTTCTTTTCCTTCTTTTTCCCTTTCTGTTTCCACCCAGGGCAGCGTCGCACAAACAAGCGCACATGCGCGCACACGCTATGTGCACATTTGCAAGAAATTTCTGATCTTTTAACAGTGTGCACCTTTGGTTTCAGGTTTTCAAATACAACAACTGTAGGCACACCTCTTGCAATCCTGAGCAACCCAGGGCAAACACAAGCCACTGTGCTCCAATTAGCTTACAGCCATTCTGACACACCCCCTCATGATGTCACCTATATTCTACTCTACTAGTCACCTACTCCTACTCTTACACTCTTGGGACATGGCTCACATGCTGGGGAACATTGGGATTCACTATCCGTATCCTCATTTGCATAGGATTGCCTACTAATGCATAGTTACATCTCTCACACTGAGCTTCCCCCCCTTAGCAATCACTACTCAGTGGCCATGTTGTCTTCAGCCTGCCATTCACCTGCATGGCAGGATAAGCTTTTAGTGAAAATGCCTATTTTTGGCTATTTTTAAATTATTTTCATGTTTTTTAAAGCGCCACACATTTGCGTAGTGTTGCGCTATGCTTAAACATCGCAGATCGGGGAAAAAAAAGTTAGATTTTATATTTTTAAACATTTATAAATGCCAATGGCCTTATATTTGGCCACTGGCATGCTTTCTCAACTGTATGCATTCTTTATTTGGAGCTGTCATAGCTCCGTTTAGCTATTTGCAGAACGGTACTCTGTTACCAACGGAGTACATTTCTGCAGATAACACTAATCTTCCATGGACAGGTTAGTGTTTCCTGGATTGCAAATTTACCTCATTTGCATAGCTTTCAGCAGCAAATGAGGTAATTTGCATACCATGATGCTGTCCGTGCAAGAGTAGCTTTAGCAGCTCTCGTGCACGCCCCTGCCGGCTGTTCCTGGATCTCACGGCAGACATATTGCCTGTTTGACATCTTACACTAGTCTACAACTCCGTGCAAGTTTTTGTAAATCCGGCCCAAAGTAACAAAGGAAATTGACTATAACTGCACTTTATTGTGAATGACAGATGACCAGTCCAAGTATTCCAATTATTTGCAGTTTGTTTTAGTACATTTCCAAACAAGGCTAAATAAACTCTAATACGCCTCTCAACAAAACATAAACAAAACATAAAATACAGAAACTTTCAGATCAAAAAGTAATGTTTTATATATAACACACAATAGCACTTTCTAAACTTTAAGATGTTGTAAAGATCTTCTGCTTGCTAAGACAAGTTCCACTTATAAAACTGTCCTTTGCATTTTCCCCCCAAAATATAACTGTAGTGGTTTTTTGAAATGCAGTTAAATCAACTTTCTTTACCATACTGTTACTGTGTACATAAATAAAATATCTGAGCAAATTCAACAAAGGCAAGGAACTGTCAGATAGATGGCAAAATTATATATATAAAAAACTCTCTTTTGTGTCTTTCTTTTAGATTTCAAGCAACTCCTTAAAAAAACACATATGGAATTTAATTTTCACAGAAGAAATTTGTTGGTGAGCAAGTCTGATCTACTTTCTGTAGTACATTTTATCAGAAAAACTGAGCACTTGAGTTACCTGTGTGCGTTTTTCTTTCTTTTGGTAAATTAAAATTATTATCATCATTTTCCCGCTCCTACTACATCCTAGCTACTTTTTTTCTGTAAATTATATCATTTTCCCGCTTCTTCTCCTCATTAGGTACTTAGCTAGTTAGTAGGTATGACGAGTGGGTGGGAATGCTGCCATATAAGCCAGTACTGCTGCCTGACTGACAGGGCTCTGAGGGGCCGGGCTGATTCTGTGTGTGTCATTCATTACATTATGTTAGTGTTTACTGTCTGTTACAGTTAGTTAACGGCGCATCATACTCTGTTAGTGTTTACTGTCTGTTACAGTTAGTTAACGGTGCATCATACTCTGTTAGTGTTTACTGTTACAGTTAGTTAACGGCGCATCATACTCTGTTAGTGTTTACTGTCTGTTACAGTTAGTTAACGGCGCATCATGCTCTGTTAGTGTTTACTGTTACAGTTAGTTAATGGCGCTTCATACTCTGTTAGTGTTTACTGTTACAGTTAGTTAATGGCGCATCATACTCTGTTAGTGTTTACTGTTACAGTTAGTTAATGGCGCATCATACTCTGTCAGTGTTTACTGTTACAGTTAGTTAATGGCGCATCATACTCTGTTAGTGTTTACTGTCTGTTACAGTTAGTTAACGGCGCATCATGCTCTGTTAGTGTTTACTGTTACAGTTAGTTAATGGCGCATCATACTCTGTTAGTGTTTACTGTTACAGTTAGTTAATGGCGCATGTACTATGACTCACTCTTCTCTTCTCTGTATAAGAATTAAAAGAGGAACAAGGGAACCTGAAACCTCCAATTTTGTTCTTTTAAGCAATACAAAACAACATTGTCACCTTAAGATTAATAGAAAAAATGAAATTTGATTACAGGGAAAAGACATACACCTTTACGGCGTTTAAGTCTCTCCTGATGTGCCTCTCGTGTTCGCTGCGATTTTTTTTCTGCTAAAATAAAGCAATTTTTGAATGCCCACTTAGAATTACTGGGGATACGTTGTGCTTAAAAGACGGGCTTTGGATTCTTCCAAGTTAAGTTATAACAGTATGGTTTATAAGCATTAGGACATAACTTGTAAGCACATCAGTCCTCCTAACAGATCTGTGGTTAGTATCGACTATCAGTGCTTCCCAGTGACCCTTCTCGTTTATCAGGTCTAGTGAACCTTACAAGATACGTTGTGTTTGAAAGATGGGTTTTGGATTTTTCAAAGTTAGGTAATAATGTATTTTTTTTACGGTATGGTTTATAAACATTAGAACACTCTAGTCTAGTCTCAGACAGACATGACAGGTCACAGACTACAGTCTACCAGTACTGCTGCCTGATTGACAGGGCTCTGAGGGGCGGGGTGCGGGCTGATTCTGTGTCATTCAGTACATTTAGTGTTATTACTGTCTGTTACAGTTAACGCATGTACTCTGATGACTCACTCTTCTTGTCTCTAGTCTCACAGACTACTACAGTCTGTTAATACTGCTGCCTGCACCAGGAACGCGCTAGATTTCACGCTAGGCACTAGGCAACTAATGTTTGAGCTATGAGCACATAAAAAGTGCTAGATTTATAGTGAAAGCTTTTAGATTTATAGTGATAGCTTTTTAGTGAAAATGCCTATTTTTGGCTATTTTTAAATTATTTTCTTGTTTTTTAAAGCACCGCACATTTGAGCAGTGCTGCGCTATGCTTAAACATCGGAGATCGGGGAAAAAAAAGTTAGATTTTTATATTTGTAAACATTTATAAATGCCAATGGCCTTATATTTGGCCACTGGCATGCTTCATCAACTGTATGCATTCTTTATTTGGAGCTGTCATAGCTCCGTTTAGCTATTTGCAGAACGGTACTCTGTTACCAACGGAGTACATTTCTGCAGATAACACTAATCTTCCACCGACAGGTTAGTGTTTCCTGGATTGCAAATTTACCTAATTTGCATAGCTTTCAGCAGCAAATGAGGTAATTTGCATACCATGATGCTGTCCGTGCAAGAGTAGCTTTAGCAGCTCTCGTGCACGTACCTGCCGGCTGTTCCTGGATCTCACGGCAGACATATTGCCTGTTTGACATCTTACACTACTCTACAACTCCGTGCAAGTTTTCGTAAATCCGGCCCAAAGTAACAAAGGAAATTGACTATAACTGCACTTTATTGTGAATGACAGATGACCAGTCCAAGTATTCCAATTATTTGCAGTTTGTTTTAGTACATTTCCAAACAAGGCTAAATAAACTCTAATACGCCTCTCAACAAAACATAAACAAAACATAAAATACAGAAGTGCTGCGCTATGCTTAAACATCGGAGATCGGGGAAAAAAAAGTTAGATTTTTATATTTTTAAACATTTATAAATGCCAATGGCCTTATATTTGGTCACTGGCATGCTTCCTCAACTGTATGCATTCTTTATTTGGAGCTGTCATAGCTCCGTTTAGCGATTTACCAACGGAGTACATTTCTGCAGATAACACTAATCTTCCACGGACAGGTTAGTGTTTCCTGGATTGCAAATTTACCTCATTTGCATAGCTTTCAGCAGCAAATTAGGTAATTTGCATACCATGATGCTGTCCGTGCAAGAGTAGCTTCAGCAGCTCTCGTGCACACCCCTGCCGGGTGTTCCTGGATCTCACGGCAGACATATTGCCTGTTTGACATCTTACACTACTCTACAACTCCGTGCAAGTTTTCGTAAATCCGGCCCAAAGAAACAAAGGAAATTGACTATAACTGCACTTTATTGTGAATGACAGATGACCAGTCCAAGTATTCCAATTATTTGCAGTTTGTTTTAGTACATTTCCAAACAAGGCTAAATAAACTCTAATACGCCTCTCAACAAAATATAAACAAAACATAAAATACAGAAACTTTCAGATCAAAAAGTAATGTTTTATATATAACACACAATAGCACTTTCTAAACTTTAAGATGTTGTAAAGATCTTCTGCTTGCTAAGACAAGTTCCACTTATAAAACTGTCCTTTGCATTTTCCCCCCAAAATATAACTGTAGTGTTTTTTTGAAATGCAGTTAAATCAACTTTCTTTACCATACTGTTACTGTGTACATAAATAAAATATCTGAGCAAATTCAACAAAGGCAAGGAACTGTCAGATAGATGGCAAAATTATATATATAAAAAACTCTCTTTTGTGTCTTTCTTTTAGATTTCAAGCAACTCCTTAAAAAACACATATGGAATTTAATTTTCACAGAAGAAATTTGTTGGTGAGCAAGTCTGATCTATTTTCTGTAGTACATTTTATCAGAAAAACTGAGCACTTGAGTTACCTGTGTGCGTTTTTCTTTCTTTTGGTAAATTAAAATTATTATCATAATTTTCCCGCTCCTACTACATCCTAGCTACTTTTTTTCTGTAAATTATATCATTTTCCCACTTCTTCTCCTCATTAGGTACTTAGCTAGTTAGTAGGTATGACGAGTGGGTGGGAATGCTGCCATATAAGCCAGTACTGCTGCTTGACTGACAGGGCTCTGAGGGGCCGGGCTGATTCTGTGTGTGTCATTCATTACATTATGTTAGTGTTTACTATCTGTTACAGTTAGTTAACGGCGCATAATGCTCTGTTAGTGTTTACTGTCTGTTACAGTTAGTTAACGGTGCATCATACTCTGTTAGTGTTTACTGTTACAGTTAGTTAATGGCGCATCATGCTCTGCTAGTGTTTACTGTTATAGTTAGTTAATGGCGCATGTACTATGACTCACTCTTCTCTTCTCTGTATATAAGAATTAAAAGAGGAACAAGCGAACCTGAAACCTCCAATTTTGTTCTTTTAAGCAATACAAAACAACATTGTCACCTTAAGATTAATAGAAAAAATGAAATTTGATTACAGGGAAAAGACATACACCTTTACAGCGTTTGAGTCTCTCCTGATGTGCCTCTCGTGTTCGCTGCGATTTTTTTTCTGCTAAAATAAAGCAATTTTTGAATGCCCACTTAGAATTAGTGGGGATACGTTGTGCTTAAAAGACGGGCATTGGATTCTTCCAAGTTAAGTTATAACAGTATGGTTTATAAGCATTAGGACATTACTTGTAAGCACATAAGTCCTCCTAACAGATCTGTGGTTAGTATCGACTATCAGTGCTTCCCAGTGACCCTTCTCGTTTATCAGGTCTAGTGAACCTTACAAGATACGTTGTGTTTGAAAGATGGGCTTTGGATTTTTCAAAGTTAATTAATAATGTATTTTTTTTACGGTATGGTTTATAAGCATTAGAACACTCTAGTCTAGTCTCAGACAGACATGACAGGTCACAGACTGCAGTCTATCAGTGCTGCTGCCTGATTGACAGGGCTCTGAGGGGCGGGGTGCGGGCTGATTCTGTGTCATTCATTACATTTAGTGTTATTACTGTCTGTTACAATTAACGCATGTACTCTGATGACTCTCTCTTCTCGTCTCTAGTCTCACAGACTACTACAGTCTGTCAGTACTGCTGCCTGCACCAGGAATGCGCTAGATTTCACGCTAGGCACTAGGCAACTAATGTTTGAGCTATTAGCACATAAAAAGCACTAGATTTAGCGCAAAAATAGCTAAATTGGCAACAGTGAGCATAGCTGCAGTAGCCCCTACCATTATCCCAGTTAAAATTTCCAAGTCTCTACTCCAATGGTTCACAGTATTGAGGGAAAATCAGAATGTTCGGTATTTGCATACTTTATACAGTTCTGCTTTAGGTCCACCATGTGGGATTAGCTAATTATGATGCAGTTCACATGCTGAGGATATAATTGACATAATTTAAAGGCCCTACTTTAGTATGTGATGAGGCACTATGTAGCATAGCTTATAAAAAAGTCATAAATATTTATTTAAGACATCTGGTGTTAATTGATTGCTGCCTACATTATCACTGTCACGTGGGTTGTCTGCTCACATGAACACACTAAGCTATGCAGCACTCTGTGCAAATACGCACTCTGGGAATATATTAAGACATTCCCCCCGATGTCATCCACATCCAGTGGAAATATCAAAATCATGTGGAAGTCTACATGACGTGGATATGTGGGCACGGTTGCTCCTTTTAACAGTTCAAGAAATCCACCTCATTTGTATACATATCCATGCTGACAGCCTAGAAACTCCATGGTTCATAGCCGTGTGAGCTGGGTAACAACATGCATACACCGCTGAATGGACCCAATGCAAGGTTTTACAGTACATTTGTGAAAACCATATTAGAAATGTTATTTTTTTTTTTATTTTTTGCATTTCTTTTAAGCATGTTTGCACACTGTGACACACAGCACAAACATGCCAAAATTACTAAAGAAAAAATTATTATTAATTTTACATATGGCCTTCCTCTTTCAGACATCTACAATCGACTCTTTGCACATATATGTATGTGATCTAACATTTTCAAGGGAGTTATGTCCATACTTGTGGACTTGTACATCCGCTTCTGTCCGTGTAGACTTCTGTATGCAGAAAATTTCAACTTCCCAAGCACTGACATGGAGTCTACAGGGATGCCTTTCTGCTTCTTGGATTACTCCACCTGGCTCATTTGCAAAAGATTCACCTTCTTATGAGGAAATCTGCGTGCTGCTAAACAATACTTACTGAATCTAAAATTGTTTTATGTGTGCGTACACCAAAAAAAAATAGTGTAGGCTTTACAGAATTACCCTCAAAATAAAACTCACTATTACCAGTCTTAAGAAAAAGGAACTACAAACTATCAAATATGCAAAGAACAACAGTCCTAGCACACCCCCTCATTCCTGCTACTTTATATATAACAACACTGAGATGATTGCACAGCAGTTTGGAAAGGGCATATTCCCAATCCCCGCTGCCCAGTGATCTCATGTGTATTCAATACTCAAAATAGGTCATACTTCTGCAGAGCAACATAACTCAGCATCAAACCTATGCAAAAAATAGTATCTAAATTTACATTATTACAAAAAAATAAATACTAATAAATTCATTACCAGCATTAACTCTGTATCAGCATTTTCTGCATTGCATCAGAAAGAAATTGCCAGCAATAACAGTGTTAAATAAAAACAGCAAATTCATCTAACATTCTCTGCAACAAAGTAAAACAGTATCAGATACATGACTAATTTAACAACCATAATCAGAACCACAGCAAAGTAATACACAATCACACAAACACATCCAGCATTTGACCTTTCATTCATCATACAGAAGTGCATTTGAAGAATTTGTCATTTACACCCTACTAAATAATTGACCAAATGTGTATTTGACCATGAAGGCCGTTGTGGTGCAGTGGTTAGCGTTGTCGCCTCACAGCAAGAGGTTCTCCCATTAGATTCTCGGCTGAAGCACGTTCTTTGTGGAGTCTACATGTCCTCCCTGCGGTTGAGTAATGTTAAAGACATGCAAGTAGGTGCATGCGTGAATGGGCATGCCTTCTTTGAAGGTTGGGCATCGGGCTGGCAACTCTGCACCATAAAAATCCACTGCCAATCATTATCAGACAAGAGTTACGCTGTGGTGACCCCTTACCGGGAAAAGCCGAAAGATTTTTACTGTGTGTGGGTGGGTGGGTGGGGGTGTATCATATAAGTGAGTACAGAGGGATTAGAACCAAGCTGTATTCTAATTAAAAAAGGGATAAGTGAGGCAGCAGGGTGGGGTGGTACATGTCAGGCAGTAGACCTCCCCTCCCTTTCTCCAACAGCACCTGAGCAAGTAATGTTAAATTATTTCAGGGAAAAGAAGGCTTAGGAAGAAAAATTGGGTTAATGATGGCAACAGTTATATTTTCTGGAGTAATAAGTGGTCATATTCATGATAAATAGGAAACTGATAAAAAATAGAGTAGAAGAAAGCACACTGGGAATAAAGAGCAGAAAATAAGAGAAGAAGCAATAAGAGTTACATAAAACTATAACTAGCAGACAATATGATTACTTCTAAAAAAAAAGACGAATAGCTGGGTAAGGCAATATGGAGAGACTTAAGTTACTAGTTAAGGAATCTGACAGGTAGAAGGTGGATGGTAGTATCATCTAATGACAAAAGACAAAGTCAGAAAAGGGTAAAGGAATTTGCTTCTTAAGGGGCAGGCAATGTTAGGTAATAAAGTACACAGATGAGAGGATGATACAGTTTCATGTTAACATGGCTATATAGTCACCCTCTACATGATATTTTGCTTAACTGATTATCAGTAATGGTAGGAGACAATTGCAGCTTAGACCTTCAAGGTGACTGACAAGACACAATGCCTTGCAGATGAAGCAGCAAAGGACAATGGAACAAAGAAGCAGAAGTGTCAAAGGTCATTCATGAAGTGAATGCATTCCTCAGCAAAACATAAAGGGGATATAATCAACAGAATGAGGAAGGATTTGTCAACATGTGGGAATTTATGGAAGGAGTCGGATTATCAACCAGCAACAGAGATTTTATAAAGTAAGGCTCCCACTATGGAGGATAATAATGTTCTGCTGCTAGGGAATAATCTGTAAGGCCTGAATGTGAATATATATGTGTTTCTGGAATAGGGTCAAGGTGGAACAGGGATAATAAAGGTTAGGATGGTTTCTAGGAGTACAGAGACAGAATAAGTGAAGTCAAGTTGGGTCTTAATGACCTCAGCGATAGGTGCAGGTATTACCAAATGCGATAGACTGTTCCCACCCACCTTCCTGGTAGGGGCCTTTGCTACCTGGATGTCCAGAAAGGGTAGGGAATGTTAGGCAAATCTGGGAAGTCTTTCAGGGAATAGGAGAGAGTGGATCAAATGTCAAGTCAAAAGCTGTCAGTTTGAAGATGAAAAACACATATTCCAAAGTCAACAAAGTAGAAGATTTGGAGAAGAAAGTATTTATAAACATTTGGTTTGTTATACTCTGATGAGGCGCAGAGAATAGTGGAGGTGAACCAGTCTGGTTAAAAAGACCTCATAGCATCACTGATGATACTTGGCAAATGGTAGCTTGCAGGGGTTCAGGCATGATCTTAGGAAAATTGAGTTTTGTGAGTCATATATTTCATGCTGCCAATGACTGAGAAGAAACTCAGCCAAGCAATCCCTGTACTTTCATATTTCCTTATATTATAGGAATCACAACAGGTGAGAAGGACCATGCATAGCTAGCTTAGAATCAGCCTTTCATAGAATCAATTAAAAGAGGCAAGAAACTCAGGCAAGTAGTTAAGCACCCCAGCACCTTGTCAGGGAAGATCATGACTGACAAATCACAAGTAACATGAGGAAGGAAATCAGGGCAGGGGAAATGTCTTGTTGGGCAGTTACTGCTAACCAGGTATAAATGAGTGACTTCAAGTTTGCACATGTTTGCTCATACTGTACATGGACATACTCAGCTCTCAGATGTTTTAATAAAGATTGAGTTTTCAAACACACTGAGGAGTTCCATGAGGAGGAAGTCGGGCTTGTTTGGAAATCAAAGACTAGGATGCCTTTCAAGGTGCAAGGGGAAATTGACACCACAGAAACCTTGAAAATGAATAGACCAGTCATGTGAGAAGTGCTAGATAGATCACTGTGTCGTTATCACATGCAATACTATGCTAAATTCTTAGTGTAGATTCTGGAAAGGGTGTTCACTGCAGGCACACCCAGATTTCACAATTATGAAGTGTAGAAATATGAAGTTAGATGAAGGCAGCAAGGTAGAGTTTGGGACTTTGTTATACAGAATTATCTGAACCCTTGTAATGCTCTACTATAAACCCAGCTTAGGTTTCACCTTTAGGTCTGGTCAGAAAGAAATGGCCTTGGGAGTACTGGCTGATACATAATTTACCTTACTTAGCACGTAACAGCGAATGTTAATACTGACGGATTTGACAAGATGAATTATGCATCCTTTGATGATATTGTTAAAATCATTAAGGACTTGAAAGACCCATAGCTTCCTAGACTGAATGTTGAGGTGGCATGCCATTTATTGCCCAATCTAAGAGACAAATGACAGTTGCTGAGTATGTAGCCATGGGAAAATATGTCTATGAAAAAGCAATATCTATAATTTGTGCAGTAGCATGCACCACATTTAAGTTCAGCATGTGGTTGCCTTGGATTTGGGGTTAGAGGGATCCGGACAGAAGCTCTATGCACTAACAACAGGACATTTAGGGAAGTCATTAGGCAGGGGATTAAGTCAGTCCATATCATATGGCAGGAGTTAGATAGTCCATTTAATGAGAAGAACATGGAAGACCCAGCTAAGATTTTGACCATTTTGGGCCTTGAAATTGCATTCCATCACATACCTTCAGGTTTCTTATGATACACTTAGCATGCTTGAGATAAAGATCTCCAATATATGGGGTACATATGAAGCAGGACTGAGTGATTTCATAGCACTTCTGACTCACTTTGCCTGTGGATCAGAGACTCTTAGATGACCATTCACTCGATGTAGGGCAAACTTTTTGAAAGTGGCTCGTTTGAAGTATCACAGGATTATGATTACAATTCATGCCAAGGATGATTTATCTGCAAATACCAAATTTTTTAAAAATGTTACACCTGGATTTTTTCCTCATAACATTGGAAAGGAATGCAGGCTTTGAAGGACATAATCATTTTAGAACTTATGCTTATTTGCATTGTGATAGTGATATGGCCTAAGGAATTCACTAGACGACTATTATATTTGGCTCTGAAAACCAGGCAGTAATACATACACTAAATCAGAAAACCTGTGAGTTAGATAATCCAGCCTCTCTTGAAGAAGTTGGTCATGCAGAAATTGAGAATTAGCATGCCCTTCTCTGAATGTTAATGTCTAGGAAAAATGATAGTATTCCTAATAGCCTTTCATAATTGCAGTTGCATAGGCTTCAGTCATAAGCTCTAGATTGTATGCATACGGGTTTTGATAACTAGGTCCTGGGGTAAATTGGTTCCATGCACTAGTTCCTCAGAAACTTTGGCAAATTGGAGAATGGATGCAGGATTTTTGATGATGGTGTCTTGGGCTCCTAGCATCAGGAAAACCTATGACAGTCCTTGCAGAGTCCTTGAGGTATATGGGTAGGTCCTTACCCCTGCAGGAAAAAGAACCATCCCTGTGTTTGGTGATGGAGTCCATAGCACATAAGTGGTGTGAAGGACATTTGGGCAGAATGATATGGATTCACTTTGCGGTGTTTATCTTCACATTTCTAGTAAAGGGTTTAACAAAGTTTACTAAGCATTGAGCAGCATACCTCTCAACCTCTTAGCGCAAGAAATGTGGATAAAGTCAAAACTATTAGGGGAAACAAAGGCCCAAAAATAGGACAGATTTTATTTATGACGCATAAACTTAGAAAATTGCTAGAATAATAGATTGTACATTATCATGCATTTTTATGGAAAAAATATAAACCCTGAAACTCAAATATCTGTCATTATTTACTGCCTTTGGTACTGAATGATTTACCAGAAAGCCACAATTTTTCATGAGGAGCAGGCCAAATATATGAGTCAAAAATGTGGACATTCTGTGAGAATTTGGACAGTTGAGAAGTGTGGTGGACAAGCTTTTAAAACATTTCACTATAGTACAATCTCACCAGATGGATGTCAGACAACAGCTCAGTAAGGAACTGATGCCCTCTGACAGAGGTTTTCATCAGTGCAGGAAAGATGCTATGTCATATGCCACTGTGGAGATTTTGCCACTCTTTGTACATAAAGGCATTCAGCATATGTAAACACTTAGGGGATGTTGAGAAGAGATAATAAAACCCCTAACAGGAAGACATTTATTGGTTACAGAATGTCATTTAGATGCAGACACCAAGACTAAGCAGTTCTGTACAGCATATCACTCAATTTCTTATCCCAGGAATTCTTGACAAAGCTAGAAGTAATGGAGAGGCAAAGGCCCAAAATGAGAGTTTAACTAATACTCCAATTCACTTAAAATTAGCATGACAACAGGTTTTGTATCAACATGAAATTTCTCAACAATATGAAACTGTAATGACTGTCAATACTGACTGACTGAAATCCACAAGGCGGGATTAATCAGAAAATTAAAAAAATACACGGGACAAGGCAAACATATTTGGTAAAATTAAGGATGTTCTGAAAAATTAGGGACAATTGAGAGGCATACTGTAAAGGTGTGCAGTAAATGTATGCTGTAAAGCTTCACACTAAAGGTATGCTGTACAGGTTTGCTATGAAGGTTTGCTGTAAAGAACAACAAGTGGTCATGGGAAAAGGGGAAAGTATCTTAACATGTCCCATCAGGTGGGCTGTTACACTATAGATGTTACAAGGTGTGGCTGACATTGTGATTTTTTGGATACATTAAACAAACTTGAAGAAATTTTTAGATTTCTTCACTCTACAACTGAATTTTTAAAATTTACCATTAATTGGTCCTGTGATGAAATCAATTATTTAGACAATTATTATTAAGAATAGAACACAATTATGTTTTGAATCTAGTTAGCACAGGAAACCAACTTATTCTAATTCTTTACTACATTATAGCAGTTGGCACCCCAGTCCTCAGAAAAAGTCTTTGGGTAAGGGTCAATTTGTGCATTTATTGAGAATGGTGTATCTCAGGAGAGCAGATTTAAAACTAAAACGCAATGTGCTAAAAATAATGTCTGATGTAAGGGGTTATCTGTTATTCTTATAGGCTCATAGGTAGGTACTAGGCTATCAGCCCTAGGGCCTATATAAGACTAGCCAAAAAAGTTCTCTGGCTTTCGCCACCCAAGAATTTATTTTCCTTTGCCCCTGCCGAGCAGAGCCACAGAAGTGATCCCCAGTCTGAATTTCCAATTTCCCATCCAATTGTCAAGATTTTCCTTAAAGAGGGCCAATGAGGAGCTTTGTTTGACATGAATGGGTAGTTTGTTCCAGATCATGGGGAGTCTCTGGGACAGGAATCTATTCCTCTAGCATGTTCTGTTTATTGTGGTGACAAGGTTTAGGTCTCTGGAGGATGTGGCTCAGAGAGATTGGGATTTCTTTAAGTGCAGCATGTCCAACAGACCTGGGTTTGACATGGCTTTGTCTGTTAGGCACAGGTCACCTCGGAGTAGGCGATATGCAATGAAGTAGAGCTGGAGTTTTTTGAGACTGTCTGTATATGGCATATGTTTGAGGCCGGTAATCCTCTTAGTGAGGCATTCCTGTGTCCTTTCTAGTTGTTGTAGGTATCTTGCAAGGTACATGCCAAACAGGGCATTGTACTCTATAATGGGTCTGATGAGGGATGAGTAGAGAGGAACGATGACCTCTTTTTTTCTGGAGGAGAACTCTTTTGTAATGAGGTGTGCCACGTAGAATGATTTCCTGACTACTGTGGCGATGTGATTATCAAAGGAGAGTCTACGGTCCACCTGTGTCCCAAGGTCTCTTATCACACTTTTGGTGTTTAGTAGGCTACCATCTATGTGGTAGTTCATGGGTACAGTGTTTTTTCCCAAAGGGTGGCAATGCACTTCTTGGCATTGAGTTTGAGGCCATGACTTTGACACCAAGCATCGGTCTCAGTGAGGTCCCTTTGTAGAATGTCCGCATCATTAGGCGATTCTATTATGGCTCCTAGTTTACAGTCATCTGTGAATTTCATTAGCCAAAGACCTGCTGTATTAGCTTGGATGTCTGAGAAATAAATACCAAACAGGAGAGGACCCAGAACTGAGCCCTGTGGTACTCCACTTGTCACTGGTCTGAAGTTGGATTTGAAGTCGGCTACTTTCACTGTGTGAGTTCTGTTAGTGAGCCAGTTGACCACCCATCTTGTGACATAGGGATTTATGCCCAGTCTAGTGAGTTTATCTATAATTCCAGAGTGGGGGATGGTGTCGAAAGCCTTGGCAAGGTCAAGATAGGCAGTGTGCACCACCTTACCCTCATCCATGTCTCTGGTGAATGATTCAAAGAAGTCAATCAGGTTTAGGAGACATGATCTACATTTTACAAACCCAAACTGAGTGGGATCTAGAGTTTGAAGGTTACCTATGTCTTTGTTTATAAGCTCTAAGATGATACATTCCATGGCCTTGCAGACCAGGCTTGTCAGGTTAATGGAGCAGTAGTTCCCGGGGTCTGTGGTGGCACCCACTTTGTGGAGCAGGATAACCATCGTTGTGTGCCATTCAGGAGGCACAAAGCCTGAAGTGAGGCTATGACTGAACATGGTACTTAGGTGAGGTGCCAGTTCATTCTGTAGTTCGTGCAGGATGCACCCTGGGATGTTGTCTGGTCCCATGGATGCTGTGTTCTTGGCTTTGGAGAGTGCAGTTTTCGCTTGTACATCCGTGATTACAGTGGCTTTGCATTCTTCTGGTATATGGGGCCTTTGGGGGAGTGAGGGGGATAACCTTTCCACTAACTCTATTAGCCAGGATGTTCGTGATATCAGTTGGTTCTGTATATCTAGTGCCATTGTGCTGTAGCTCAGAGCAGATCTGAGTGTTGTCATTGAGATTGTTGACATAGATGTAGAACGTGTTGTGGTTGTCTTTAGAATCAGTGGCGATTTTATTTTCATAAATAGCTTTGGAGGATTTTATGAGGGATCTCAACTTCTTGCTGAGGCTGGCCAGGGAGTTCCTGAAATCATGGGATTTTACTCTTTTTTTTTGAAACAGCTTCTTCCTTCTGTTGTAGAGTTTGTTTATGGCAGGGGACCACCGGATTGGCTTCCTTTTTTTGGAGGATAACGTCTTGGTTATGTTGGGGAAGGCACAATCCATGCACTCGTGTATGTGCTTATACAGTGCATTTGTTTAGGTTTCAGCAGTCGTACCGCTATTTGCCATCTGTATGGACGTCGTGAAGTTTGCCACTTCTGTCTTAAGAAGCATGAAGGTGGCTTTCGAGAAGTTTTTTTATGGTGGTTTCTTTAATGGGGGTGGGGGCGGGATATGGATGTCTAGGGTGATTAGCTTGTTGTCAGATCTGACCAGCGAGGAGTTAACCACTGACATGGAGCATCGGTCACTCATATTGGTAATGACCAGGTCCAGGATATTGCTGCCTGGTGGAGGTATGAACAAGCTGATCCAGGGCATTGGAATTTATGAATTCCAGAAAACATTGAGCAAATGAGTTAGTGCATGAGTAGTTTTTCCAATTGATGGTGGGGTAATTGAAATCTCCCATTAGTAGGGTATTGGTCTGTACCTTAATGTAGTCCAGTATATCAAGAAACATGGAGTGGGCATCCTGGGGCATGGCGGGGGATCTGTAACAAGCTACAACCTGGATTACAGTCTTGCCCAGCATTAGTTGCACTTGAATAATTGTGGATGCATTATGTTGAGCAACTAGTCTGGAGGTGTGAATATCTTTAATGAATATGGACATGCCTCCTCCTTTAGTATTTAGGTCCAGGTTAGGTGGCCAATAGTTGTGGTATGAATTATAGCCTAGGAATGCAGGGGTGCTCTTTGGAGCCTTGAACCAGGTCTCTGTCACTGCATAGATGGCGATGTTCTCCATTTTAAGGAGTGCCAATTAGTGAGTGCATTTAGAGGTTTAGACTTCTAGCATTGAGTAGCATTACCCTCAGATTTTGCTTGCTTGTACCTGCTATGGTGGTGAATTTGTCATTTGAACCTTGCCTAAAAAAGGCACTATAGGGGTTGCAAGAGCTTTAGCCAGTATCCGGAATCCCAGGGGCAACATGTGCAGGCCATCTCTGGCAAAGCATTGTGGTCTGTCGAGCATGTCATCCCAGGCAGACAGATACTGGATCCCCTTAAAATGACACCAGATGCTTAGCCAATTGTTGAAGTCAATCATTTTGCCCTTGTACTGTGGCATCATTCTGGGTGATGGCAGGATGCTACTGAGGGCTAGGGTCATAACTGCCTGAGCTGCATGATCTGAGAGCTCCTCCATGTCTCTTTTCATGCAGTCCAGGGAGGTATGTATCAGGTCATTCACACCAACATGGACAATGACAGAGTCATATTTGTACTTGTTGTGGAGTGAGCTGAGTGCGTGCATTATGTGGCAGATCCTGGCACCCAAGAGGCAGCTGACAGTAATTTTCTCCTTGTTTAGTCTGGTAAGTGGGCCATCAGTGAGCCTGACTATAGAGTCACCTATGACTAGTGTGTTGGGTACGTTGTTTTGCCTTATGGGCGGAGGATGAGTGGCACACTGATTTTGTGGGCTGTGTCATTTGGGTGGTGTTGGGGGTGGTGTTTATTTGCATTTCAGCTTTGGAGGTCTCAGTTCTTTGGGCAGATTTTTATTGAGACCCTCAGTGAATGTAGGTGTGTGTTTTGTGTTACTACGTGTAGGCTTAGCTGGTGTAGGTTTTGATAGGCTATGTGTTTCGCCTGGTGTGGTACACTTGTTTACCTTCTTCTCTTGACTGACTAGTCTAGTCTAGGCTGGAGAGAGCTTGGCTTCCAATGTGGCTATATAAGTGCATCTCTCATACATTGTATTATTGGGTGGTAAAAGGAGAGGGCTGTCAGTGTACTTATGGCAATTGCTACATTGCCCCAAGATGCCCAGGTTCATCAGGTGGACAGGGGAAAACTCTGGGAGCTGACCCTTAGACATGCCTGGATATGTGCTTATATTTTAAGTACTAAAAACTGTTTTCCTCCTGACAAGTGAGGAAAGTTGAGTGCTGCAGTACTATGTAGATTATTTAGTGCTTGCAACAAGTTTTGAACAAGTGCTGAGTACATAGAAGACAGGTTTGAGTGCTAAAACTAGAAAACTGACTAGTTCTGAGGGAAAATTTGAAGAGCAGACTTTCTGGCACCGGGAATAGTTTAATCCTAGTTAAATGGCGCTGTGTGATGCACAAAACCACACCAACACGAGTTTTGAAATATGAAGGGATAGAAATAGCCCAAAATGGCCAATAAAACTACCGATTCTGAGCTGAAACCACTCCTCCAGAAACAGATAGGCTGCTCAAAGCTTACCACTCTCACTGATGAACAGAAAAGCTTCCTTCCATCCTAGTAATCAATGAGATCCAAAATGAGGTAGCATCCAAAAGAGTCAAAGGGGACTTTGCCCCAGTACTTAGGTTCATAGGTAGGTACTAGGCTATCTGCCCGAGGGCATTTATAAGCTTAGCCAGTGTGTGTCAGCATTCACCGTCCCATTGATTAACTAACTGAGCCTCTGTCAAGCAGAGCCAATGAAGTGATCCCAGGGGTGTATTTTCTGTTACCCATCCACTCGTCAAGGCTTCTCTTGAAGAGTGTTAGTGAGGGGCTCTGGCTAATCTAGTTAAGAATTTTGTTCCAAGGCATGGGAAGTCTCTGTGACAGGAATATATCCCTCCAGCATGTTCTATTTATTGTTGTGGCGTGGTTTAGCTCACTAGAGCGCGTGGCTCACAGTGACTTGAATTTCTTTAGGTGGAGCATGTCCATCAATTCTGAGTTGGACATGGCTTTGTAAGTCAGGCAGAGATCACCTCTGAGTAAGCGATATGTCACTGAGTACAGCCAGAGTTTTTTCAGTCAGCTGCATAGGACATATGTTTGAGGCCAGTAATCCTCTTGGTGAGGTGCTTTTGTGGTCTTTCAAGCTGTTGGAAGTGTCTTGTGAGGTACATCCCAAATGGGGTATTGTACTCTATGATGGGTCTGATGAGTGATGAGTAGAGGGGCACTATAACCTCTTTATTTCTAGATGCGAACCTCTTAGTAATTAGATGGGCCACATAGAAGGATTTCCCAACTACTTTGGCAATATGATTGTCAAAGGAGAGATTACTATCTATCTGGGTCCCCAGATCTCTTATTACCTCTTCTGTATTAAGGGGGCTGTCACCTATGTGGTAATTCATGGGTGTTTGTTTTTTCCCAAATGGGATGACTATGCATTTCTTGGCATTTAGCTTGAGGCCATAACTTTGACACCAGGTGTCCGTCTCAGTAAGGCCCTTTTGGAGGATGTCCTTGTCAGCCAGAGAGTCAATTATGGCTCCCAGTTTGCAGTCATTGGCGAACTTGGTTAGCCATAGTCCTCCTGTATTTGCCTGTACTTCTGACAAGTATGTGACGAACAGTAGGGGTCCCAGGACCGAGCCTTGCGGGACACCACTTGTGACTGGTTTAGAGTCGGACCTGGAGCCCGCTATTCTTACCATGTGAGTTCTGTCTGTAAGCCAGTTGGCAACCCATCTCGTGACGTAGTTGTTTATGTTCAAGCTGGTGAGTTTTTCTGTAATACCCGAGTGGGGAATGGTGTCAAAAGCCTTGGCAAGGTCAAGGTAGGCTGTGTGAACCACCTTTCCCTCATCTATGGCCTTGGTAATTGTCTCGAAGTCAACCAGGTTTAGTAGGCATGATCTCCCATTAACAAAGTTGAACAGGGTCAGGTCAAATGTTTGGAGGTTCCCAATGTCTTTGTTAATGAGTTCCATGATGATGCACTCCATAGCCTTACAGATAAGGCTAATCAGACTTATGGGGCGATAGTTACCAGGGTCAGTTGTGACCCCTCCTTTATGGAGCGGAATAACCGTTGCTGTGCGCCATTTCATGGGCACGTAGCCTGTGGAGAAGCTGAGGTTAAACAGCGTGTTTAGGTGGGGGGATTAGTTCGTTCTGTAGTTCATGCAAGACACAGCCTGGGACACCATCTGGCCCAATTGATGCTGTGTTTGTGGCTTTTGAAAGGGCTGTTTTCATCTGTGCATCTGTGATTTCTGGGACACTACACTTTTCTGGTATTGTTGTGGGCCCTTTTGGGGGTGAGAGGGGGGTGAAGTCTGCACTGAATCTATCTGCCAGGATGTTGGCAATATCAGTAGGTTCAGTATATTTTGTGCTATTTTGCATTAGCTCAGTGTATATCTGCGAGTTGCCACTTAAATTCTTAACATAGCTAAAGAAGGCTTTGTGGTTATCTTTTGAATCCTTGGCTATTTTTCTTTTGAAGTTAGCCTTGGATGATTTTATGAGGGACTTTAGTTTCTTACTGATATTGATCAGAGATGTCTTTCCTTCTTGGAGTTTGCTTTTTTTCTGAACTAGTTTCCTCCTTTGATTGTATAGCCTGTTTATGGCAGGGGTCCACCAGACTGGTTTCCTTCTCTTAGAGGAGTGAGTCTTGGTTTTGCTAGGGATGGCAAGATCCATGCATCCTTGTAGGTGCTCATAGAGTGTATTTGTAAAGGTTTCTGCACCTTGGGCAGCATTATCCTTTAGCATGGGGGCTGTGAAACTTACCGCCTCTGTCTTAAGTAAGGTGAAGTTTGCTTTAGATAAGTTTTTTACTGTGGTTTCCTTAGTTGGGGGTGGTAGTGGGGTGTGGATATCCAGAGTGAATAGTTTATGGTCTGATCTAACCAGTGACAGGCTGACCTCCTGTGTGGAACACCTGTCGTCCATGTTGGTGATGACCAGGTCCAATAGGTTTTCACCTCTGATAGGGGAGTTTACCAGCTGATCCAGGGCATTTGAGTTGATGAATTCCAGGAAGCACTGGGCCTGGGAGTTTGTACTCAAGTAGTTTTCCCAGTTAATGGTAGGGTAACTGAAATCGCCCAATATCAGGTTGTTCTGTAGGACCTTCATGTTTTCCAGTGTCTCCAGAAAGGCAGAGTGGTGGTCCTGGATCATGGAGATTGATCTGTAGCAGGCCACAATTTGCATTGCAGATTTGCCCAATGTTAGTTGCACATGGATGATCTCAGAGGTATCATGCTGTGCCACTAACCTGGAGGTGTAGGTATCCTTGATGAATATGGATACACCCCCTCCTTTTGTGTTTCAGTCCATGTTCTGGGGCAGAAACGTGTGGTATGAGTTGTAGCCCGGTAGTGCTGGGTTTCTCTCTGGAGCTCTGAACCAGGTTTCGGTTACTGCACAGATATCGACGTTATCCATACTGAGGAGTTCTTCTTGTATATTGATATGTAAAGATGAACTTATGACTCAGGATGTTTTTTTCTGGTATGCCCTCTATGTGTCAATATTTCTAACTTATTATTCAATGTAAATATCTAAAGTCACACTTGTAAATATGTGCATTACAAGCAGTTTGGGTTATGCTAACCAAGTCTGAAAATGGCTTTTTGATATATACTGCCTGAAAGTTCAGTAGATTTTATTCAATGTGTTGCATTTAATGAGGTGGTTTAAATATGAAACTATGAAACAATGAGATAATCGTACATCTGTTATGGCAGATGTAAACACTTTATGAAAAGGGAAGATCAGATCGATAATATCATTCAATGGACTTGCATGGAGATTTAATTAAGGGAGAGACCCTGAATATAATATGCAGATGTCCACTTGTAATTCTTTGTTTAGAGAATACTGATTTGCAACCACGTCCCAAGCACTTACGCATTTATTATTCATATTCTTGTAGTTATAGTACATATCTCATTATTCTCATTCAAGAAACAGAAAGAATGGGAAGAAGTAGATCTCCACAAAAGAAAAAAACTGATACCACTTATACAATACCTTTGACAGGTTTTTTTCATGTCTGTGACAATGCAGTGCATTTAGAAACTGTATCCAGACGTCCTCAAAAATTACATTTCTGATGGGGCATTGCCAAGATGGAGGTACACTAACAGCTTAGTTTCTCAGCTCTGTAATAAAGTTATATTTCTGACAGGAATGATCAAGTTTAAGAAGTCATAGACTCTTCAAATTGGAGTAATATCTTCTTTTTAACATTTTGAAAGACTTTGGAATATATATTTATATTAATTCCTGTCAATATTCAAGCAGAAAGGATTTCACATCTTCTTCAAAATGAGTTATTCCAAAACTAACTCACGAGACTTATAACTAAAGAAACCAAAGAAGGAACTACAATTTAAAAACAATGATTAAACTTCAAAAATGTAAAAACAATAAAACTGAAGCTGACACAGCGGCACTCAGAAAACTAAGTAAATAAATGGATTTAATGTTAAGCGCTTTTCGTTTGATGTAATACACAAACTTCTTCAGACAAATATATCATCTCACACAGGAAGTATAAATACACCCTGATTTAACAACTTAATTAATTAATCAATTATAGTCGTTTAGACTAAAAGACACACTACCATCTTCTTACAGCTTACCAAATCTAAACATTGCATTTAAAACCAATACAGATAAAACCAAAAAATAATAATATGATACAAATATACATTCATATATAGAAAAACAATACATTATATTATAAAAATGGATGAAGATCAGCAATAACTTCAGGAACCCTGGCTAGGAATTAAAGAACTCTTATTTAAACAGGTAGGCATCCCTTCACCTCTTTAAACTTTTAAGTTTTAGAATGCTGTTGATAGAGCAGCATTCATTCAAGCCTTGGAAACTATAGGCATTTAATCTTATCTGCCAAAACAACTCTAATTCTTCTAGTTTTAGGGGTGCAGGAACTACAATTTGTTATTTCCAGTATACAAGATCTTTTGATAAAACTGTACAAAACGGACACTAAAATAGACAATTTTAAAGAATGCACAAAACAAATGGAGCAGTTACATGAAACTTTAAAATATCAGAAGATTCAAATCACCTGTATGGATGAGGCACTAAATGATATAGGAGGAAGGGTTTCTGAAGAAGAGTATAATATTGAATGTCTACTAAAACAAAATACTTCTTTGTTAAATAAATTTATGACCTTGAAAACAGATCTAGAAGGAACAAGACGTGCATGTATGGATTACCAGAAAAATAGAGGGTGACAACATGATTAATTTCCTTACATCTTGGCTTCTTAAGACTTTGAATCTACCAGAATCTTTTTTTTTATGGTATTGAGAGAACCCACAGATCTCTAGCTCCATCTTCTTCTAAAAATGTAAGTATAAATCCAAAATCCATTATAGTGAGATTTTTACACGTTGAGGTAAGGAACTAGTTTTAAAAACTGCATGGTCAAACTTCCTGATTACACTGAATAAAAATGCAATAAGGTTTGACAATGATTATTCTTTCTCTGTGGTTTAAAAAGAAAACAGTTCAATCATTTGATAAAAGTGTTGAAAAAGAGACAAATGAAAGTATGTGGGGGGTGTTTAAAAAAGGCTGCACAGTCTTTTTTACCATGTAGGCATTGTGCCATGCTGCTTACATGAAAGTAAGCAGGTTTGCAATCCAGTAAGCACTGCTGGGAGGCTCCTATGCACATGCCAACACGGGAAGTTCCATGGCATGCAAATCACCTCATAAAGTGGTGAATCTTATGCAAATGAGGCAAGCAGAGTGATTCAGCAAGCAGACAGGCAGCCCTCCAGAGCTTGTGTCAGTGTCCATATTATACATGTTAACATTCTGTTTACAGGAATGTAGACAGCGAAAAGGGGATGTAAAAATGTAGACAAATGGACAGAAATGGCATACTACAGAACAAAATGAACAACACTATCCTCCATGTGTCACAAACGTTACCCATACACTTAGTTAAAATGAGTGCAATCTTATTGCCCCTTCATCAAAATGACCTGTTATGTATAAATGCCTATACATACAGATATACATATACATATCCTTGTCACTGCATCTCTCTCACATGCATAGTATATCTATCACTATGTAGTGTCAAATAGATATGTACTGATATGTATACCTATATATATTAAAATGATACATACACCGCTGACATATCCACATAACACATATACATACCATATACACACACACAGCTGCATTTATATATACATCCCAGTAATATACAGAAATATGTGTGTGAGTGTCTGCATTGTCCGACATTCTCTAATAATGGTGAGTAAATCTCCACTATCATACTGCCATATTGTTAATCAAATGATCCAAGCTATGGGTGCAACAGTACAAATTCCACTTACCCACAGACCCCTGTGCCTGCTGGATGTCACCACGTAGACAGACACAGGTGAACAGGTGCTGTAATGCACACTGTTGTCAACGCATGTATGGACAAGGCAACTTGTCCCTGCCCAGATATGCCTATGAAACTGCAAGCAGGCACATATGGCCATAATGGTAACTGTACACACATAGCTAGGATAATTACAGTTATCCCACTGCTAGAATACTAGATACAGATAACAGAATGAAGCATTATCACAATGCAGGCCACAGATGCTGGTCAACACAGGCCTAGTTTGTGTAATGCACAAGTACTGAGCCTGCAATCACACATACAACAGATTTAACATGTGGCAAGTGTGATAAGTACTCTGATCTATAGTGTAGAAGAATAAATAGGTAGGCATTATTATCTCACTTCAACCCACTTGGTGCATAACTGTGTGTGTGTGTGTGTGTGTGTGTGTGTGTGTGTGTGTGTGTGTGTGTGTGTGTGTGTGTATCCTCCTGCAATTGAATGGACATGTCCTCATGGGCTATCCACCTGCAATGGTTATGCACTTTTTCGTCCTGCAACGTGCTGCTGGCTTCCATACTGCCCTCTTCTACAAGGCCTGATGATGTCAGCCACCTTAAGACTACCAGCTGACAGTGTAACATCAGACATAAGTTGTGGCACATGTGATAAGTACTGTGCTCTATAGTGTATAAGCCTAGATAAGTAGGGGTTCTAATCTCACTCCAGGCCATCAGGTGTGTGTGTGTGTGTGTGTGTGTGTGTGTGTGTGTGTGTGTGTGTGTGTGTGTGTGTGTGTGTGTGTGTATCCATGTGGCATATGTATCATAACCTTTGTAACATAGACATAGGATTTTGCATTATTTTATTTGGAGCAAGTGATGTGACCCCCCACCCCCCCAAATGACTGACCACAACAAGGCTTGCTGATATCAACATGCATTATATGTTCTAAATGGATTGTTCCAGCAGACATAAGGTGTGCTGCATGCATTGGGTACTGTGATCTGTAGTGTGTACCACTACATAGTTAACTGTTCTAATGTACATACAACCAACTGGCACTACATGTGTGCCTTGGCATGTCATGTATGCAGTGAGTGGTAGAGGTGCTAGCCTGAATGTAGCCATGTCTGTGTGTGAGGCTGTTACAGCAGTATACATCATATTATGGAGCCATAGGACATGGGAACCTAACTAGTATAATGGCCATTCAGCCCTCACAATCAGAGACATCTGTATACCCCTCGGTACAGGATCAGCATATTGCCCCAGTCCAAGAGGGATACAGGCAGATGCCATGTGTTGAGTTGATGGTTGCACTGACGTGCTCTGTGTACCATTAGGTAGGGTCTGTTGCAAGGGTGTGTTTATGTCTACTAGGCAAATGTCTCCAACAAGCATGTAGTACTTACATCACTTAGTAAGTTAATGTCCGTAGAGTGAGTTATCCATCTACTATGCTCCCTGCAGATGGGCAGCATATGCACTCCAGCAGGGTCACACCTAGCCCCTGTATGCAAGGCACAGATAACCACTGAGTAGACTATATGCCACAGGTGGCAATGACACCCATTGCAGATGAACATTAGTGAGCACATACTGAAGATGTGTAGTGGCCTTCTGAGGGAACATGCTGTTGTGTGCAAGTGCCAGTACAACACAACACAACCAATGTCTGTTGGAGTCAGATATTGGCATGCTGAGGGAAGAGCATGTGGATGATATGGGTATGTCACCTACTGGTGACTGTGGCCTCACCTCTGCCATAACACTGTAGAGACTTGGTGATCTGAGGCACATTAGGTGTACACTTGTGCGGTCAAGTCTGTGTGCCCACATTTCAACCCTGGGTTTGTACATCACATGTATGAACTGATGGGCTATTCACTGGGGACATAGGTCTACCTGATGTTAAGGATTCTATATCTACATTTGCTCAGTGATTATGGCCATTAGTATGTCACCAGGCATGTGTTTGCAATACCCTCCTGCAGGATACTGACATAACACAGATATTCTATGAGTGTTCACAATTAGCAGACAGCAGCCAGCAGTGTTAGCCACAGCCATTCAATACTCATGTATACTGTGGTGACATGCAGTCCAAGCAGTAGAGGACACAGGACTGTGACCTCTTGAGCACTGCTGCTTAAAGATCAGCTATTGGAGTTGGATTTCCCCATGTTGCTCATGTCTGCCAGCAATGGGTCACATAGTGAGCCCTACAATGGCAGTATCATAGATGCCTATGTGGGTGCTTTGTACATGTTGCCTGAATGGGTGGTATAGTCAGAAGGCATGGCTCAGTCTGGGGGTTATATGGCCCAATGTATCCTCACTCATGTCCTTGCTGACTGCCTAAGAACAGTTCATCATGTGTTACAGTCATGCACCCCCTGTTACACATCCAAAGTGTGTACATGCAACCATGTGTACACCAAATATATGTGTGCTGAGCAACTCAATGATGATTGCCTCTATGGGCATACATTTATGGATAGTTAATAGTTACACAAAGAGTTGTATAGTTATGTTGGTCAGTGGATGTACAACCTCTGTGCAAGGGTAGTACAGGTGCTGTAGTACACTCAGCTGGTGTGCAGATAGTGGTGTCTGTATGAATGCAAGGGCTACCCAATGGTGTTACTAACCCATGTCAGATCATAGGTGGGTGTCAGCCTGGAATGTTAGCATGTGCAATAGATGCTGTGTGCATTCCATTGTGAGGTCTGTTATGAACTGCTCTGTCAATATGGTGGGTATGGAACAGGTGGTAGAACTGTCATGTGTCACATGTGGTTTGGACTAGGGAGTGTACATGATTCAGACAGTGTGGGAGTACAGGGTAGCTATGGGTACTGACCCATCATATGTAGCATCATGACTTCTATCTGGGCCTGTCCTTTGGGTTTACACATGTCAATACACTGTGTGTACCAGTCCTGATTTGTGTGAATGGTGATAGGTGTCACTTACTGTGTTTACACAACATCACAACAACACGACAATCATAACTGAGGTTTGACAACTGTCTGAACCAGACACAGGATATTTGTAGATGGGTATACTCCATCACCAAACCTTGCAGATGTGTAAGTTCCAAAAACACAGGTGACACATATCAAGGGTAGCAGACCTTATCACAAATTATGAATGCAGGGGTACACTGACTGCTGCCAATATCCTTGTTAGACTGTCATACACATATGAACCTATGGAGACATACATGTGTATTGCTGTACCTTGCTGATGTCATATTTCTGCTGTGCTGCTATGCCTTCCTGTGCTGCCTTACTGCCACCAAGTGTCAATAGGTTATCCCCTCAGATTCCTGGAACAGAAACATACACAGGTCCGTGACATTCCTGTCACTGTGTAACGATACCGCCTGTACATCATACAACATAAGATACACAAAAGTATGTTGCATAATCCTGAAACATGCCAGCATACAGTATATGTTGTTGACTACTATAAGAGGCATTGCAACACAAGTCTGCAGTACACAAGTACATGTCAAGTAATATAGTCACCGTGAGCATCAGGCACACAGCTTCATGTCCCTGCATCAATGGGAAGGCTGACAGAGATGTGGCACAGGTATTATCACATGCACAGGGTGTGGTGTGTGGTTGCAGGAGGCGAAGACAGGCCCAAATCATTGAAAGCATGTGTGTGAGACAGGACGGAGAGCAGGTTAGATGGACCATGCAGAGGTGCTGTATGTGCATGGTAGGTGACCTGCATGTGACAGTGTTGTGTGAGTGTGTGCATGTACACAGTCAAGCTCAGTGCTAGCCATACAATTGTGCATGTTGGGTAGCTTTGGACCATCTCCAACACTGAAAATGGGAACTGGCTCTGGCAGGAGTTGCACTGGTACCACCTTGGCCAAATTCCGATGTCGTGCTAGTACCTGATGTTGACTGCTGTCTACTGGGACCATGTCCCTCAAGGGACTACCCAGTACTATGAGCCCACAGCCTGCCACATCGTGGTGTGGAAAGCACATTCCCCTCTGTAGCACTGGATGTACTACCACTACAGGAGGGTGGCTATGCACAGCCACATAGACTCCCAGCAGATGGTGTTGCTGACCTACATCCACAGGTCCAATGCACTACTCCAACCACACATTCCAGCACAGACAATGTGTGGCCCAAGACAGACACTATCTCAGCCCACTGTCTGTCTACTGCATCAATGAACTGATCCAGAGTGTCCCCAATGAGATGGAGGCAGTCGCAGATGTCAGAATGTGCTGCAGGCATAACCCTGAGCATACATCTGATGTTCCTTTTGTAATGTGCCTGTGCCTCCATGACAGCCTGAAACACTCACTGAGTGACCCATGATGTGACTCCTGCAACAGGTAGTGGATGGCAGCAGTCCTCCTATGAGCAACCTTGTCACTCCACTTGTGTGGGACCTCACCAGCTCTCTGGCTATGGCCAGTGTCTACACAAACTGAAGCCATAGTTGCCACACTGCCCTTTTCAATGTCACCATCCTATGACTGTCCAATAAATTTGGCCTCTGGGGACTGGGTATGTGTTGGCATACTGACAGTGTGCAGTGACAACGGGGGCAGAAGAGGGATGTCAACTTCTGGGACAGACCCAGCCCCTGACAACCCTCCTGTGTCTCACTGTGGCCACCATCATTATCAGAGTCCAAAGAGACACTGACATCAGGTTGTGTGAGGTAGAGTTCCCAAACCCCTTGGTCACCTGTGAGAACCAAGACAAAAGCTGTACATTACTACCTGAACTATTATATATGGAAACTCCACAAAGACTCATAAAAATAGAGATCCAGAACTGGATTACCATCTCACATCTTTTCAGCTGCTCTGTCATGCACGACAGACTTCCTCACAACAAAATAGACATTCCACTCAAGCCCATTATAACAAGCACATCAAGTAAATCACGTGAAACTTGGCCATTATAATTTACCTTTTAGTTATGCAATATGACACTATACTTGATAAAGCAACACAATACCCAGTACACCTATCTTACCAAATATATAGACATACATGTTTCAATGCTTAAGGTATGTACCATCAACCTTTCTGTTTTTAGAAGGCATGTTGGATTAATTGCCTCATGTAACCTAGTAGGCATATTCACTCTTGACTATAACTGCACAAGTGTTTCTGTTTGTTCAACTGCAGTGCTGTAATTAACCACTCTGGGAACCTGAGGTACAAGTTCCAGACTGGAACGCACTAACATTCTACTCTGATTACACTCAACATTAATTGTACATAGGCCATTATTCTGTCCCTTAACTTCAATAGCATAGATATGTTCCATAACAATACAGTATCAAGCTTACCAGGAGCAGGACCATGGCCTGGGATAACACCTGACAGATGTGTAAAAAGGTAAGGGTGAAGTAATCTCAGTACCACTGTATATTGCTGCACAACAAGGTAATACCTGAATATAGCTCACATTTACAGTAGCTACTGTGTTACTTGATGTATTTGTGACATTCGGAGTATGAGTGTACAATGGAGCTTAAATCCCCCCCCCCAAAGCACTTAGCCATGACACCCAGATAAAGTTATGTACAGCCTGACAGAATGATTTCTACAGTATTACAGTGGGGATCACAGTAAGCTTACCTACACACTCCTCTGCTATGGACACTGCGGCACCCACTTTAACAATGTATGGTGTGATGGACGGCTGGAAGCTGTGTGTCCCTATGTTCACCAGGAAATTCCTCATTGGCCATAAGTGGTTGTTCCACTGCAGACCCTCCACTGGTGACAGCACAATCCCTGGATATATCAGCTGCCCTTTGTCTTGCAACATTCACCATGTAAGTAGAATGGTGTTGAACCTGCTCATATGTCCTGCCCTGGTGGCCACGGACATTCACTTCCCAGACAAGGTTTGCCCATAATGCAGCTCGCTGTTCTCTGTTATGCCTCCCCCTGGATAGGACTAGGTGATGATGCTGCCTTAGTTCTTCAAGTATCAGTTCATTCTCAGCATCTGAGAAGGGGGCATGTCTTCTACAATACATTAGTCCTGAAAAACAACTAAACGGAATACATTACAGGGTCATATACATGGACGTCCACTATGTATAGATACAGCAAGTACAAAATGGCTGGCACTAACCACTGCTTGCTCATACATGTCATATCCCACAGTGCAGCAACATACTACATGTGTAGATACAACCAAGATAGTATCATTACGGAGGTATTTCTCTGTCTGCCATGACAGCTTTTGCTATGATCATACATCCAACACCCCAGTCCACTGTGGTGTGTCCCCAAGGCCAACCACACAATAATATGTCATAGAAGCAGTGCCAGACAAATAGCAGTGTGCTATAGCAACCACTATATAGGGAAAGTCTGACAACACTAGTGTGCCACACAGGCAAAGGACAATCCCACCCTGATGTATTGTACGTCCCCTGTAGGTGTAAGTCAGCAGGGTATCACTGACATGTCATTACCACAGGTTTAAGATGGGCTTACTGCTGTAATCTCTATTCCCCATCCTTCTATCCTCTCATATGAATCCTGTTATACACAAAACAAGTTAAATACCTGCTAGAGTACAGTATTCCTCTGTGTGTGTGTGTGGTAAAGTTTCACAAATGTGTGCTCTGTGTGAGAAAGTCTCACAAAGACTGTTTCCTAATGACCAGCTGCTTGCAGTTTTAACATGCTTCTCATTAGTAAGTAGCTACCTGTAAATCAATCTGTGGCTCTGATATGCTAACTGCAGCCTAAACAGCTGAATTGCACTATCATTAGCCAATGACATGCAACCACTGTGCAGTAGATAAGAGATTTGTGTAGACCAGAGCCTCTTTCTTAGTTGTTGAGATAGACAGTACTGGGGTGAGCAGTCCAAATCTTCACAGAGGGTAGGTCTGTCTGTAGCAGAAACCTTTTACATAGATCTGTGTACCCCAGGCTGCAGCTGCTGCTGCATGTAATAAACATAAGCAGAGGGTGTGAACACTTTGGAGGATACAAGCTTAGGTGTATCTGTGTCAGCTGTGTTAGCCTTGTTGTAGAAGTAAAACCAGGGTGGGGGTTCCCTTTACACTCCAAGCATGGCATGTGTTTATGGAACATATGTTAGGCAATTGTGTCAGTAGCAGAGTACTGGGCAAAATATACTTATAGGTTCATAGGTTCGTACTAGGCTATCTGCCCTAGGGCATTTATAAGCCTAGCCAGAGTGTGTGTGGCTTTCACCACCCCTTAGGATGAGAATACTATGCCCTTTTAGGGTTTAGTTCACTGTGCCTCTGTCTAGTAGTGACACAGAGATCTCCCATCCACGAGATTTCTCTTGAATAGAGTCAGTGAGGGGCTCTACCTAACATGGACTGGGATTCTGTTCCAGAGTGTAGGGAGCCTCTGGGTTATGAATCTGTCCCTCCAGCACGTCCTATTTATTTCTGTGTTGAGGTTTAAGTCTCTTGTTCTCATGGCTCTGATGGATTTGGATTTTCTGAGGTGGAGCATGTCCATTAATTCCGGATTGGACATGGCCTACTGAATAGAGCTGGAGTTTTTCGTGCAGCATATGACATATGTTTAAGACCCTTAATCCTCTTGGTGAGGAACTTTTGGGGTCTTTCCAACTGCTGCAGGTGTCGGGTGAGATACATCCCAAATGGGGCATTGTACTCAATCATTGGCCTGATAAGAGAAGAGTACAGGGCACAATGACCTCTCTTGAACTAGATGTGAAACCCTTCATGATAAGGTGGGCAATATAGAAGGTCTTCCTAACCACTTAGGCAATGTGAGTGTCAAATGAGAGGTTACTGTCAACCTGGATCCCTAGGTCCATTACCACCTATGTGGTAATTTGGAAGGATGTTTGTGTCCGCTGGAGTATCAATTATGGCACCCAGTTTGCAGTCATCTACAATCCTCCTATGTTTGCCTGTACTCCCAGGACTGAGTCTGACATAGCTCCAGCAACTCTGACCCTGTGGGTTCTGTCCTTGAGCCAGTTTGCAACCCATCTTGTGACATATGGGTTTACATTTAAGCTGGTGAGTTTGTCTATGATGTCCAAGTGGGGTATTGTGTCAAAGGCTTTTGCAAGGTCAAAGTAGGATGTGTGAACTGCCTTACCCTCATCAATGGCCTTAGTGACCGTTTCAAAAAAGTCAACCAAGTTCAAAAGGCAGGATCTGCCCTTGACAAAGCCAAATTGGGTAGGATCCAATGTCTGTAGGTCCCCAATGTCTTTGTTTATGAGTTCCATAATGATCCTCTCCATAGCTTTGCAGACCAGGCAGAAGCACCGCCTTTGTGAAGTGGGACCACTGTTGCCGCCACTCTTTGGGTACATATCCTGTAGTAAGACTAAGATTAAACAGCAGCCTTATGTGTGGGTTTAGTTCCTCTTGGAGTTCATGTAGCACATAGCCCGGGACACCATCCGGTCCCATTGATGCTGTGTTTTAGCTTTAGAGAGGGCTCTCACCTGGGCATCTGAGATGTTAGGGAGGCTACACTCTGCTGGGATAGTTAATTCTCCTTTTGGGAGGGGAGAAATTTGCACTGAACCTGTCTGCCAGAATGTTGGCAATGTCAGTGGGTTCAGTGTATTTTGTGTCATTTTGGACTAACTCTGAGCATATCTGGGAGTTTCCACCCAGGTTTCTAACATAGCTAAAGAAGGCCTTGTGATTGCCTTTTGTGTCTTTTGCGATTTTTCTCTCAAAGTTGGCCTTGGATGATTTTATGAGTGATCGTAGTTTTTTGCTAGTACTGATCAGAGATGCCTTATTTTGCTCTGTCATGTAGTAGCTTCCTCCTCCTGTTGTAAAGTTTGTTTATGGCTGGGGTCCACCAGACTGAATGGGTCTTGGTTTTATTTGGGATTGCATGATCCATGCATTCTTGAAGGTGCCCATAGAAGGAATTTGCAAAGGATTCAGCAGTGTGGGTTGTGGTTTCCACTGGCCCAGGGGCCTTGAAGGATACCACTTCAGTCTTAAGAAGTGTGAAGTTTGCTTTTGAGAAGTTCTTCACTGTGGTCTTTTGTGCAGGGTCTCCGGGTGGGATGTGGATTTCCAGTGAGATTAATTTATGGTCTGATCTTACCAAAGAGGGATATACTTCAGGTGTGGAGCATTTTGTCCCCATGTTTGTGATGATCAGGTCTAGTATATTGTCTCCTCTTGTGGGAATGGTGACTAGTTGTTCCATTGCATTTGAGTTTATGAATTCTAGGAACCTTTGGGCTAGGGTGTTGGGGCTTGAGTAATGTTCCCAGTCTATGTTTGGTAGTTGAAGTCTCCCAAAATGATGGTATTTGGAGAGACATTCATACTCTCAGTGTCTTCAGGAAGGCTGTGTGGGATTCCTGAGTTTGAGAGGGTGGTCTGTAGCATGCTACAAACTGTAAGGCAGTTTTGCCTATGGTTAGTTGCACCTGGATAGTCTCAGGTGTGGGTATCTTTGATGAAAGGAAAGCATGATATGAGGTAAAACCTGATAGTGCTGGGGTGCTCTCATGAGCCTTGAACCAGGTTTCAGTCACTGCACAGACATCGATGTTCTCCATACTGAGGAGGGCTTTGAGGGCGTGCATCTTGAGGTTTAGACTTCTGGGATTGAGCAGCATTACCCTTAGTTTTTTCCACTTGTGTTTCATGTCATCCCAAGCAGACAGACATTGGATCCCCTTAGAATGACACCAGTACAATTGTTAAAACTGATCATTTTGTCTTTGTACTGTGGCATCATTCTTGGTGAGGGTAAGATGCTGCTCAGGGTCAGGATGTCTCTTTTCATGTAGTCCAGGCATGTACAATGACTGAGTTATACTTGTACTTGCTGTGGAGTGACCTGAGTGCTTGTGTTATGGACAGGCAGCTTACTGTGACCTTTTCCTTGTTCAGTCTGGTGAGCAGGATGTCAGTGTGTCTGACTATGGAGTCACCTATTACAAGTGTGTCTGGCATGTTGTTTTGTTTGGGTGTCTGCTTTGGAGGCCTCTGTTGTTTTGGTAGATTTTTAATCAGCACCTCAGTATGTTTTGTGTGTTTATGTGTTTGGTTTGCAGTTGTGATAGTTCTACTCCTCCTGACTGGTCTTGCCAGTACTGAATTGAGAGAGCTCAGCCTCCAGTTTGGCTATATAGTTGCATCTCATATATTTGTATTTGTTGGGAGGAGGAGAGGAGATTCACCAGCTGAACAGGAGAGGATGCCAGCAAGATTGCTGTGTAACTGAGTCAGAAAGGACCTATAGGGAAATGGGTACTCAACAGAATTTAGGTGAATCTTTTGTTTAAGAGTGCTTTACCTGTGTAAAAAATGCTTTAGGAGCAAGTGCTGAGCTTTTCAGATAGAGTATAGGCTGTTTAGATTGCAAGTAGAACAGTTCTAAGGGAAAAATTGAAGAGCAGACTTGGAGCCAGAAAAGTTTAACCTTGTTTATTTTAAGCAGTGAACTACAAAAGAGCGAGGAATGGTCCCAAACAGCCAATTACTACAGCTTCTTATGCTGAGGTCACTTCCCCCAAGGACAGGACTCCCACTGGTGAGCAAAGAAACTTCCTTCTATCCAAGTAAGGTAATGGACAACACAGGAACTACACCACAGCCCAGAATACAGCAATGCCTGTATACTGGTCTAAATTATTTTTTATGCACTACGGATATGTCAAGTGTGTCCCTACCTGCAGGCTTTTGCTTTCCAACATTGAAAAACAGTTAGTGCACTTGCAATGCTTTGTGTTGGCTAATGAGTGCATGAGTAATTCATTAATTCCTGTCTTCACAATAATTTACTTGAAATGCAACACACTAGCTTTGAACTCAGGACTGTGTGTGGCAAAATGTACTGTATGCAAGACATTTAACAGACTGAGCTACTGAGTCACTGCTAGAGCAGGTGTATTTGCAAGATATATGTGCACACATACAGTCTGTGACAAACATTTCCCACATCCTTCAATATGTGCATGGATTTATATGGCTATATTTCTGCACCACGGTCCCAGTTGTACGCATACTTTTTCAATGACGCCTGGCAGGTGTCTTTCTACATGTTGCTGATAAAAGGGCACATTTACCTGCTATCACAGGCCTCACTTACATCCATAATCATGTATTTGGCTATCTAGTGGTGTACTATTGCAGCAGAGTCTAAAGTACACTCCCATTTATTCCATTACTTTTAATTCCAGTGTGCATGGCACAGTACGCGGCTCTGCTGAAACATGCGTAATGAGTGTAACTGGCAATAACTTAACCAACTATATTATTAAAGAGCTATGTAGTGTGGCAGTTAATGCAGTGTGTTCTAGGTGTGATGGGCTTGGGTTTGAAACATGGTAGAAGTATTTATTTTGTAACAGTGTCATGCAATTGTAATAGCTACAAATCGCAGCTGATGCTCTAGCCTACCCAGTATCCATCTTGATTACCCAATCTCTGTCAGAAAGTTACGTTCCCACACTATGGAAAGTATCACATATAATCCCCCGCCACAAAGGCAGCCCCTCCACAGAACTAACCAATTACTGCCCCATAGCTATTCTCTCTCCACTCTCCAAAATACTAGAGAGATGCATTCACTCTCAGGTCTCAGACTACCTCCTTACTAACAACCTCCTTTCCAATAGTCAACATGGTTTCCGACCAAACCATAGCACCACCACTGCCTTACTCTCCTTTACTAACACTATACTTCAGCATAAAAACAATGGCGATCTCTCCTCTGCTACTTTCCTAGACCTATCTAAATAATTCGACACGGTCCCACACAAACAACTCATCTCTGTCCTCAATAACCTATCCTTCTCTCAATCATTCACCAACTGCAGAGTTACCTGTCTGACTGCCAACAATCTATTGTATGGCAGAATGACATATCTCCCCAACTACCTGTCTCTATAGGGGTTCCCCAAGGATCCATCCTTGGACCCCTACTCTTCGACATTTTCACCAATAATCTAGCCTCTGCCACCAAACATGGCACACTCATACAATACGCAAATGACTCAACCATCATCTGCTCAGCCCAGTCCCTACCCAAACTGCAAAAAGTCCACAGGAAGCCTTTTCCTCTGTTGAAACTTGGTTATCTGATGCCTAATTAATACTCAACCCAAACAAAACTAAGCTACTCATCTTCCAACCCATGAAACATACTCAAAACAACTCTCACTTTAACATCACAGCAAAAGACAACACCACTATACACCCAACAGAACACACCAAATTGCTAGGAGTAGAAATAGGCAATAAACTAAAATTTGACATCCTTTCTGAAAATTAGGAGCATTACACAGAAATAAGCAACTTCTCACCAAAGCAGCAAAGATTTCAGTAGCAAATTCCTACCTTATCTCCACCCTACTTTATGCCTCTCCAATATATACCAACATAAGGCAATGCGATCTAAACAAGCTCGAGACCTGCTACAACAAAATTGCCAAATTCGCCACAGGAGCATCCTACCATAGTCACTACTGCCTCTCACTTGCTGAATTGGGCTGGCTTGAAGTCCCTCACCTCCTTTCAATGGTATCAACTCACAATCGCCAACAAACTAGTAAACCATCCACTAAAAGTCCCATCCTTCCAGAATCTACTCCAACCCTATTGCACCACCAGACCACTAAGATCCAGCAACAAAAATGACTTACAGGACACTAAAGCCAATAACTCTACTGGAGAAGCACTATTTTCTTGCACCATAGCCAAATTATGGAACTCCCTCCCACCCACAATTACCTCCATACCATCATGCACCCACTTCAAAACTTTACTAAAAGCACACCTAAAAACATGCTGGCTATGCCTAGCAACTCCCCCTCTATTATCACCCACCCCTTTCACCCACTACCTTTCTTTCCACCCCACTAACTACCTTAATTATAGCAAGCTTGGATGCTCATAAGCCTAACTACTCATTACACAGCAGGAACTTCTTATTGTAACAGTTGTTAATGTCTGATATGTACTTCGCAGATTATAAAGATTCTAGTTGTCTACTGATGTACTATGTTCTTCATCTGTAACTATGTTTGTAATTGTTAATTGCTATGTTGATCAAATTGTTAATTGCTATGTAAATCCAAAATAACTACTGTCTGTATATTTTAACTGTGGAGCTTTTCTCCCAGGGCCTCCGCTGAAAATGGACCTACATCCAGTCAGACACTCCTAGTCAACAAATGTAAATAAATAAATAAATAACCACATGCAGTCATTATAGGCATATTTAGCTGAGCTAAGCAAAGCTGTGTGAAGCAGTGTGTCACACAGCGTTACTCTAACCAAGTATAAAGAAAAAAGGGGAGATAGGAACATGGTGAAATGGAGGCATGCAGGGGGAAAACATAGTCAAAGGCAGTGAAGAATGTGCAGGAAGGGTGCAGGAATGAACCATAGTTATCTATTTCTTGTACAGCAATAACTGTGCACTTTGACAGAATTTGTAGATAAATTTGGGCTCTCAAACATCAGAGAGAGGGGTGAGGAAAACATAACTGCATTGTCAACCCAATTGGACCAAATTACATGTGTCCAGTGGACACGTGCAAAATGGAGAGTTATGTATGGGACAATTTTTTTTTTTGGGAGAGGTGCCCATTTTTTTTTTTAGGGTGAGAGTGGAATGTTAGGGAAGGGACATAGGTATGCATGGGGGAGGTAAGTTGGGTAGGGGAGGATGCATTTGCAAACAGACAAAACAGAGAAGACAGCAGATGGGGTGGTGTGTCACACATGAGGGGATTAACATCTTGAATAGGGAGGGTGTTGTGAAATCCGAGTCCCATGTGCCTCTAGATGGCAGCAGCATGACTCATGTCTCCACCCATGGGACTGTTGGCATTGCTCCTTCACTGCCTCGAGGGTGGCTGTCTGGGAGGCTGGGCACCAGTACAAGGATGCCCCAGAAGGCTGGCTAGCATGCCCTCAATCCAGTGCAGGCAATGGTCATAGCTACTGTGGTCTAGCCTGTGGAGCAGGACCAGTAGCTCATCCCGAGTGATTTCACTCCTTCTGCCACCACTCCCTGAGGGTGACTGGGCTCAGTCCCCTGGGGCAGTACTACCTGACACAGCAAGTAGTGCATGAGCAGCAGAGGGAGCACCACCGGTCTGAGTCCCAGATATGCTGGGACCTGGTGCCATGGCCAGTTGAGGCATGGTAGCGGGATCAGCCAGAACTGGCCTACCTTGACATTCTGTGGTAATGAGGTAAAGCAATAAGTTATGGTTAGTAACAACCAAACCATTGTTAGTATTAACAGAATGGAGCATCATATTTATTAATCCAAATACATATTAATGTATATTATGTGCAAAACAACATTATGTAACATAACAGTCAGTATGGTAACAGCATGCCTGTGTGAAGTAAACCATAAGGCCAACAAAATAGTTTAACAAAATATGTTAATATTAAATCATAATAAACATAACTTTAATAAACCACATTTTCCAAAACATAGTTAATTTAACAAATCATGTTAATATTAAATCATAGTAATACATTACAATAATGAATAAATTAAGATAAGGGGTTGGGAGAGAGAGAGAGAGAGAGAGAGAGAGAGAGAGAGAGAGAGAGAGAGAAACATTCCATTAGTGACATTGCAGGTGATATTACTGACAACACTGGTCATCCATACTTCTACAGCTGTATACTGACAATTGTAATTACAGTGACTACAATTCTCTTTAGCTGCTGTAGCATGTACATACCTCTCGAGGTGATAGCAAAGGACAATGGGACAATAAGGGCCAAACACTGACAAATGCAACTACAGAACTATTTATTTATTTATTTAAAATTTGTTTATCTGGAAAATCTGAATTGGAACAAAGCCAATTTTCAGTGGAGGCCTGGAGAGAAACACTCCAGATGTATGTCTTTTTAACATGGGAGGAAACCAGAGTACCTGGAGAAAACCAACACAAATGCAGGGAGAACATGCAGACTCCAAACAGAAGGCACTCCAGCCAAGAATCGAACTGAAGAACCTCTTGCTGTGAGGAGACAATGCTACCACTGCACCACTGTGCTGTCCATTCACTACTGGCTGTGAGGTAGCCCACTCCATGGCCAGATATTATGTGAAGTCCACACATAATATCTGGTTATGGATTGGGCTATCTCACCCACACACCTTTATTACCTGACGTCTGTGAAAGACATAGCATTATGTGACCAGTACTGGCATAGAGACAGCCTTGAACAGTACTAGGAGTTAAGCAATACCGTTTGCAACCTTTAGATTTACATTCTACAGCTATTACAGTGTTATACTTGACTGCAGAAATCTTACCTTACAGACACCATGCATACAGATCTATTGCAATGATTATGACAAGACAGTTCTGATGTACGCAGTTTTCCTTTCTGTTATTGGTATTGTTTCTTGATTTTTATTGAAGTACAGTTACTATTATTCATTTATTGCACTACAGCTCTATTTCCACATTTATTGCACTACAGACTTTATTGTATATACTTTATTGCAGTTAATGCTTTATTCTTTTTTGCTTATTGCACTACAGTTGGCATAATACATCCATACTCAGCAGGCTCAAAGTACAACCTGGTCAGGCACCCCATATGGGACTTAACATTGCAAACCCTCTCAGCTGCAGCTGTTGGGAGAGAAGCACACCATTATGCATATCAGTTTTGCAGACACTCAGCTTGCATTTTGTTAAGACTGCAGAAAACATACTTACATACTTGTCGGGCATTCCCTGCCCTTGCTTCTTGGACCCAGGTGTCCAAGATTCCCCTCTTTCATCTTTTCAGGTCATCATGGTGGTGACAAAACTGCTCACCTGCAGTGGATACCAGCAACACTGGTGAGTTCTCTGGCCAACAGGTCCCAGACCTCTATCTTACACTCTGAGCTCTGTAAACTGCCGTGCAACAGCCTATCATCATGCTTTTTTACAAGGAGCCCAACCATAATCCTAGACTACTGAATGCCCCACCACTGTACTGGAAAACACACACCTTCCCCAACACCAAAAGTCATACCAACAATTTGATTGAACTCCAATGGATTCTGAAGAATTCCCACCTATTATGCTTAATATAAGCTGCTTTCCCACCCTTACACACCACTGAGCAACATTCAAAAAAGTGCCATGTCACTTAGCAGCATGCAAACCAGCTATGCAGTACAAGAATGTGCACAACCGTGGTTTAAGAAAAGCGTAGCACTGCACAAACATTAGCAGCCATTAAGGTTATGCGGTGCATAGCATGAGTGAGCAGAGGACAGCAGTGCTATATGTTACAATTTTATTATTAAATTCTAGAAAAATAGTCAGGCACAATACAGACATGTTCTGCCTGCTATGCATTCAAACCCAGGACCTACTACACATATAGATGTAACTCTACCCATTTAGCTGTTTATTTATTATGAAAACTGGTATGCCTTCACATATATAACTGAGCTACATGTAAGCTTTGCTGAGCACTTTGTCGCACCTCACAAACGTGTAAACATGCATAAACAAAATTTTCCATAAATAATTAAATACATCCAATTTCTATTTTTAGATCTCTGGCAGATGTCACCTATGTATGTATGAGCTGTGCTCAGTTTTGTTGCACTCCACACTGGACCACGTAACCAGCAATTAAAAATATAATATTTGTGAAATACAAATAGATGTAATTATGTTTATAGATTACATCCAGTTACTATTTTTAGATGTCTGGCAGGTGTCAGCTGTCTATCTAGCGAACAGACTGCTGTGTGTAAAATCTGCAGCATCCTGCAGTTTAATCCTTAAATAGAAACGGTTAAGCAAGGAAGAAAGGTTAATATTATCTTGTAATTTATCTACTCAAGCTAGCAAGTAGCAGTGTCGTGTTCTGCTCAGAAACCCACAGCACTAGCATTACCAGACCTAGGCTTCCCCAGACTTCCCCCCAGCCAGAAGCTAATATAGGAACAAATAGAAGTCATTTCTAAAGGAAAGCAGGTACTCTAAATTTAATCAACTTACTCTGTATTTCCTGCTCTCTCTTGAATAGTGCTCACACATTGTCTCTGCAGTCTCGTGGTGTCTGGGGCCCCACTCCATTCACCTCGCTCTGCTCACCTCAATCCGCTCCCCTACCCTGCCCCCATTTCCCACTCGCCCCCACTACATCTACATTTATTCCAACCCCTCATCACCTGACCTGTCTCTGCACCATTCAGCCACTTAGCTATATCTACCAAACCACTTTAGCTAATTTGTGTCCCACATACACAATAACCACATCCTATAACTATTATACACTCATACCTTTCTTGCTCTACAATACACACCACTAACTACACCCAAGCAACACTACAACTCATTATGCAGATCACACTAATATTTCTATTCTTAACCCTCACAGCACTAAACTATATTACATCCTTACAAACAAACATACTACCAATGCACACCATCTACCATACAACACATACCTCTGCACCTTCAGCAACTCACATAAACTTCCACATTGCTCCTATACTAATTGATGACAATTTGACACTACATCTATATAACAGAAACATTCCACATTCCTACACTAGAGAAGTATCATTTAAATACCACATACAAATAATGCTCATAGTCAAATGCACACTACATAAGAAATACCTCCTGACATCAGGAGACATTCACCCTAATCCAGGGCCATGCAACATCATCCCCCCTTCTAAACACACATCAGATCTACTTATCATTAACCTTAACTCCAGAAGTATATCTAACAAACTTCCCCACTTACACACACTCATAAGCCACTATTCCCCCAACATCCTGACAATAACAGAGACCTGGCTAAAACCCAGCACCCAGAGTGAAGAAATCCTCCCTCCAGGATATAACATCCTAAGACAAGATAGACTAGGTAAAAAGGGAGGAGGTATTGCAATTCTCTATAAAACGCACTTACTTTGCAACCTCTACAAACTCATCTACCTAAATTTAATAATGCTGAAACCCTGGGCACTGTTCTACTCCTAAATAAGAATAAAAGTATCAACATTCTCTGTGCCTATATCCCTCCAGACAACAACTCCCTGACAAGTGATGATATCTTGTAATGGATTAATAATAACCTCCCACAAGAGACCATTCTATTAGGAGATCTGAACCTGGATTGGCTAGCCTGTAACTCCAAAAAACCCACTAACCATATCAATTTATATGGTTTTTCTTAACTCATAAATGAACCCGCTAGAGTAGATAAAAAAATCCCTAAAGAATTCTATACTTGATTGGACACTGGTAAACTACCCTGAACATAATTTTCAGACCGGCTGTCTACCAGATGGGCTAAGTGATCACCTCCCCACATTCTTCCTTCGAAAACACACTAACATACCCAAACCCATAGTTCTTAAACAAATCAGAGATGATCATAATGTAAACCCACATTATCTTAACAATACCCTAAAGAAATGTAACTGGAAACCATTACGCACCCTTGAACTAGACCAATAGTACTCTTACTAATATCCTTAACCTAATAGCCCCCATAAGAAAGATTAGAGCTAAAGTTAAATTTACTCCATGGCTAAGTAGGTCCACTAGAGCCTTATTAAAGACTAGAGACAAAGCATGGAAAACCTGGAAAAAAGACAAAACTACCCTATCCAGACAAACCTATCAACAACTCAGGAATCTGACAAAAAAACAAACAATACTTGATAAACAAAGCTACTTCTTAGATATCCAAACCAAACACTCCAAACCCCCCCAGAAGTTTTGGCATGCAATTAACTCCCTATTAAAACCTGGTAAAACCGACACACCAACTCCTACCTCCACTAATGATAATAGTGATATAGCCTCCCAATTTAATCACTACTTTACTGGATCAATCAAGGCACTATCCACTCAACTATCTAAAAATAGCTATTCACCCCCACCAAAATGAACTCCAGATACCTCACCCACTTTTATGCTCTCACCAGTTCCAACCTCCTCAATCAAAAAAATATCTCTTAAAACTAAAACCCACTTCTCTTGCTACCGATGGAATACCAGCTTCATTCCTAAAAATAGCCGCTGATTCCTTATCCTACCCAGTCTCCATCCTTATAAACCACTCCATCCAGGAAGCCTATATCCCACAGTTATGGAACATCTCATATATTATTCCCCTTTATAAAGGTGGCAACTCTCATGATTTGTCTAACTATCACCCCATTGCCATCTTGCCTCCCATATCTAAGATACTTGAGAAATGTATCCATCCCCAGGTCATGCACTTCCTAAATACAAATAACCTTCTCTCCAGCACACAACACGGTTTCCGTCCATACCACAGTACAACTACTGCTCTTCTCTCTTTCACTAACCTGGTTAATCAACATAGAAATAATAATAACTTTGTATCTGCCACATTCCTAGACCTCTCAAAGGCATTTGATATGGTCTCTCACTCCTTACTAATAGATTCTCTTTCCTCCTTATCCTTTGCCCCTAACACTATTGCCTGGTTCTAAAACTATCTGTCCAACAGACAGCAAGCTGTCCAATGGCAAGGCACACTATTACCTCTACTTCCCACAACCATAGGCGTACCCCAAGGCTCCATATTAGGTTCACTTCTTTTTTCTATTTTCACCAACATTCTGCATACCTCTACCTAAAATGCCTCACTCATACAGTATGCAGATGATTCCACCCTAACTGCTCAGCCCCATCACTTACCACTCTTCAACAACTCACCCAGGAATAATTTACCTCAGTGGAATGCTTGATCTCAAATATCCAACTTATCCTCAACCCCAATAAAACCAAACTACTCCTGTTTACCCCAATAAATCCTGAACCCCTCCTCTCTCCTTCTCTATCACTTCCACAAATGGTACTGCAATCTCCCTTTCTCCACATACCAAACTCCTAGGCATCGAAATGGATAACAACCTCCACTTTGACATCCATATCTCGCAAACTAACAAAAAGGTTCACAAAAAATGAGTACCCTATATAGACACAAAAACTTTCTTTCAGATCAGGCACTAGTCACCCTTGCCCAATCCCACCTACTGTCCACATTAATGTATGCAGTAACAATACTGACCCACATCAAAAAAACTGACCTTGACAAACTTGTCTTGTTATAATAAAGTGACCAACTTTGCTACCAATTCCACCTACAGAACCCATCACTGCCTACCACTAAGGGAACTTCAGTGGCTGGAATTCCCACAACTACTAATTTTGCACCAACTAGTCATCACATATAATATTCTAAAATATCCTGATAAAATCCCAGCACTAAAGCAACTACTAACACATTATACAGCAAACCGTCCTTTTCGTTCTGCCAGTAAATAACTTCTCTATATCTCCACAGCAAACAACACTGCAGGCAAAGCTCTTTTCTCATACTCTATACATAAAAGTTGGAATAATCTCCCCTTATCTGTGACTTCTGCTCTAAATACCTCATAATTCAAAAACCTGCTTAAATCATATCTTACAGGTTCATGGCTGTGTCCATGTATTACATAATACTATATTTGTACTTCCTTCCACTTTTACCTCTCTCCTACTACTTTACACTCTGTAAACACAGAATCCTTAACTGGAACCTATCTTTGCCTGGTACTATCTTTTTAGTTAACTTATGTATGTATATGATCATTTTTTAATTTTTTTTTCTCAATGTAACTTTTTACCATTGAACAAATGTTGATAATGTTTTGTATTTTATGTAAAGTTGTCTTGCATGGTTTTATATTATGTGGGGCTTTTCTCCCTGAGACTCCATTGAAAATGGACCTTGTCCAGTCAGACCATCCCGGTTAACAAATGTAAAATAAATAAATAAATAAATATTTGAGCACAGCTTGGCATTACTGCGCTCCACACCTCACAAACATGCATTAAAGAAAATATTAAAAAACAGGGGAAACATAACACATTATTGAAATGACATAATACACATTTGACACACTTCACAACATTACTACAGTGGCGGGGAACATTGCAGGGTACCTTAGACTTTTCTGCAGCCACGGTTAGCCACTACACCTCTCCCTACACTGATTCTATATCCATATTCCTTGGCTCTGCCTCAGCAGTGCGCCATCATTAATATGCATGGTATGCTGCTGAGGCGAACCATGGTCATGTAGACAGATACATTCCGTGTAGGCTCTACACTGTGCCTACATGTTTTTTTTTTTAAATCCTCGGGTACATTTATTATTTCCATCATTAATATGCATGGTATGCTGCTGAGGGGAACCATGGTCATGTAGAAAGATACATTCCATGTAGGCTCTACACTGTGCCTACATGTTTTTTGTTTTTTTTTAAATCCTGGGGTACATTTATTATTTCCAGCTAGACTGAAGATCTTTCTAAAAGAAGGCACTGACACTTTTGAAACTTTTGAATCAAGTGTAACTTTTTTAAAAGCAAATAACATTTTGGAGCAATCAATCAGAAGATACAGAATGGAGCAGCAGTTCAATGAAAAGACAAGCAGAACAAAAATGAATGGAAAAATGTCAATGTAAAGAAGAAAAAAATTAAAAAGCAAATGAATATTTATGAGTCTTAGTTTACTCAATGATTTATTAAATTTATATTAAATATATAAGGTATTATGTTTCTATTTTACACAAGAAACATATAACTGATATTACCAGAAAACAAAATGAAAAAGAAAGTAAGTATATATAAACATGAAAACAAGGTAATGAAATGTAACTTTCTATAACATTTTTATTGAACATAATTACGAAATAGGTTGTCTACCAGATGGACTTAGCGAACACCTCCCAACATTCCTCCTACGGAAACGCACAAACTTACCCAAACCTACAGTCTATAGGCTAGTTAGAGATGATCACAATGTAAAACTTCAGAATCTCAACACTACTTTAAAAAATGTAACTGGGAGCCATTATGCACCCTTGACTTAGACTAAGCAGTTGACTACTTTTATAGCACTCTTATTAACATCCTTGATTTAGTAGCGCCCATAAGAAAACTTAGAGCTAACTACATTATGCTCCATGGCTTAGTAAGTCCACTAGAGCCTTATTAAAGTCCAGAGATAAGGCATGGAAAACCTGGAAGAAACACAACACAAGTCTATCCAAACAAAACTATCAACAACTTAGGAATCAAGCCAAAAATCAAACTAAGCTTGATAAACAGAACTACTTTCTAGCTATCCAAGACAAACACTCTAACAACCCCCAAAAAGTTCTGGAATGCACTTAACTCCCTACTAAAACCTTCAAAACCACCAGACCAGCTCCCACCTCCACCAACACAAATAGTGACATAGCCTCCCAATTTAATCATCACTTTACTGAATCCATTAAATCACTAGCCACCCAACTATCCAAAAATAGCTATGCATCCATGCCAGCAACATCTCCTAACAACACACCTCCCTTTACACTCTCACCTGTCCCAACCTCTACAATAAAAAAATACCTTTTAAAACTAAAACCCACTACTCTTGCAACAGATGGTATACCAGCTAATTTCCTAAAAATGGACGCTAACTCCTTATCCTACCATGTCTCAATCCTTATCAACCGCTCCATACAGGAATCCTATATCCCACAATTGTGGAAAGTCTCCTACATTATTCCCCTTCATAAAGTTGGCAATTCTTATGATTTCTCAAACTACCGTCCCATTGCCATTCTGTCTCCTTTATCAAAGATACTTGGGAAATGCATTCACTCTCAGGTCATGCATTTCCTAAATACAAAGAATCTCCTCTCCTCTACACAACATGGCTTCCGTCCACAACACAGAACAAATACTGCTCTTCTCTCTTTTACAAATCTGATTAACCAACACAGAAATAATAATTTTGTATCTGCTATATTCTTGGACCTCTTTAAAGTATTTGACATGGTTTCTCACCCCATACTAATAGACACAGTAACCTCTTTATCCTTTGCCACTGACACTATTGCCTGGTTTAAAAACTATCTATCTAACAGACAACAATCTGTCCAGTAGCAGGGTGTTTTATCACCTTTACTTTCAACCACCATTTGTGTACCTCAAGGTTCTATATTGGGTCCACTTCTCTTTTCTATCTTCACCAATAATCTGCATACCTCTGGCCTGCATGCCTCACTCATACAGTATGCAGATGATTCTGCCCTAATCTGCTCAGCCCCATCTCTTACCACTCATCAGAGGCTCACCCAAGAATCCTTTGCCTCAGTGGAAAGTTGCATCACAAATATCCAACTTATCTTAAATTCCAACAAAACTAAATTACTCCTATTTACCCCTAACAAATCAAAAACCTCTCCTCTCTCCTTCTCTATCTCCTCCAAAAATGGTACGGTCACTTCACCTTCTCCCCATACCAAGCTCCTTGGAGTTAAAATAGACAATAACCTCCACTTTGACATCCATATCTCTCAAACTATCAAAAAGTTACACAAAAAATGGGTACCCTATAAAGACATAAAAACTTTCTGTCAGATCAGGCTCGGGTCACCCTAGCTCAAACTCACCTTCTTTCCACATTAATGTAAGCAGTACCAATACTGACCCATGTCAGAAAATCTGACCTTGACATACTTGATTCTTGTTATAACAAAATTGCCAAGTTTGCTAATAATTCTGCCTTTAGACCCCAGCACTGTATACCTCTAAGGCAACTTTAGTGGCTTGAACTCCCACAGTTATTAACTTTTCACCAACTAGTCATTGCATATAATGTCCTAAAACATCCTGACAAAACTCCAGCACTAAGACAATTACTGACTCATTATACACCAAATTGTCTACTCCGCTCTGCCAGCAAATCACTCCTCTCTATCTCCTCAGCCGACAACACAGTAGTTAAAGCTCTATTTTCACAGAGTATAGATAAAAGTTGGAATAACCTCCCCATTTCTGTGACTTCTGCATCAAATACTATACAATTCAAAAACTTCCTTAAGTCTCATTTTATAAGTTCATGGCTTTGTCCATGTGTTACATAATCCTACAATATGCTTTTTCCATCTTTTGTTTCTCGCCTACTTTATATCCTCTGTAAGCATGGTATTGATAAATGGTATCCCTTGATATATATTTTTTGTTGTGATTTTTGTCCTATTCACAACTAACAAAATGTATATATGTAAATTTTACTGATGACAATTAGTTTTTTACTGTTTTTTCTTTCCTGAAATGCTGCTATGATGACACTGTTTTTCCTTTTGTATAATATTATTATTACTGTGTTAATTATGTGGAGCTTTTCTCCCTGGGCCTCTGCTGTAAATGGACCTCATCCAGTCGGACCATACCAGTTAACAAATATAAAATAAAATAAATTAATAAAATTTTAATAACACTATAAGCAGTAGTATATATATATATATATATATATATATATATATATATATATATATATATATATATATATACAGACACACACACACACACACACACACACACACACACACTAGCTTATCATCCTAACATTACTGCTAAAAAATGCAAATTTAAATGGGTAACAGTTCTATTTGTTAGTTTACAATAGATTTTGTAGTGATATATATATATATATATATATATATATATATATATATATATAATCTTTTTTTTCTGAGGAGAGTTTGTGTGTTATAAGTTGTATTTCTTTTGGAAGCTGTGTGGGTGGTGTTGTGTGTTCCAGTGATAGGTACATTTAGTTACTTATTTATACTTTATAAATAGTAAAAATATTTTATGGCTACTTGAATGGGAAAAAGGTGCCTAAACAGTTAAATTGTTACATGGTCACTTATTTGGGAAATTATGGATTCATGTATTTATTATCTTATTTTTCATAGGTTCATAGGTTCATAGGTTGGTACTAGGCTATCGGCCCTAAGGCCTATGGAAGCCTAGCCATAACAATTCCCTAGAAATTTTTTCCCACAATATTTACTTCTCTGGGCCCCTGTCTAGCAGGGTGACTGACACGATCCCCGGGGTGAATTTCCTATCTCCCATCCAATCATTAAGGTTCCTTTTGAAGAGGGCCAATGAGGTGCTCTGCTTGACATGTATGGGCAGTCTATTCCAGAGTATGGGGAGTCTCTGGGTCAAGAACCTATCCCTCCAGCATGTTTTGTTCATTGTGATGATAAGGTTTAGATCCCTGGAGCATGTGACTCTGAGGGATTGGGATTTCTTTAAGTGGAGCATGTCCAACAGCTCAGGGTTTGACATGGCCTTGTATGTTAAGCAAAGATCACCTCTGAGTAGACGATATGCCACAGAGTATAGCTGGAGTTTTTTTAGATGGTCAGCATATGGCATCTGCTTTAGGCATGTGATTCTTTTAGTGAGGTATTTCTGTGGCCTTTCCAGCTGTTGCAGATGTCTTGTGAGGTTCATACCAAATGGGGCATTATACTCTATAATGGGTCTAATGAGGGATGAGTACAGTGGGACAATGACCTCCTTTTTTCTGGATGAAAAGCCCTTAGTGATGAGGTGTGCCACGTAGAAGGATTTCCTGACTGTTGTGGTGATGTGGTTATCGAAAGTGAGACCACTGTCCACTTGTGTCCCTAAGTCTCTCATCACATTTTCGATGTTTAATGTCCTGCCACCTATGTGGTAGTTCATGGGTACATGTTTTTTTCCAAAGGGGATGACTATACATTTCTTGGCATTAAGCTTGAGCCCATGGCTCTGGCACCAGGCATCTGTTTCTGTAAGGCCCTTTTGTAGAATATCCACATCATTTGGAGATTCAATAATGGCTCCCAGTTTGCAGTCATCTGCAAACTTTGTTAGCCAGAGTCCCTTTTTTAGGTAAAAGTTAATTTATGTGTGAACACAAGTTTGGATGAGATTCTTTCAGTGCAGACCTGTCATTGTAAATGCACATGATATATAAAAGTCCTAAACAGTGCATACCATTAGAAATAGATTTCCATTAAAAAACATAAAGCTAATGCTTGAGACATACATGCAAATGTTTTAGGGCAGAAAAAATGTTTAAATTATCTTAGGGGTTTCCCACAGATGTTACAAGATACAAAGATTTTTTTTTTTTTTTGGAATACTTCAATACATATGCTTTCAGACCACCCTTCAGATGTGTGAGCAGTGAGATGATAGTTTAATGACATCATCCCTGTAGGTCAAAGGTTAAGTTAGAGATGATACTGACTCATACTTATTTAAAGGAAAAGGAACATACATTTAGTCCTGCATTTCGATCAAAACATTTTAGTATGTAGTATTCACTTAAATAATTATAGTAGATTTATTGTTACAAAAATGTAAGATGTTTTCCTTTGCATGACTAAATGGTAATTTGTAGAATTGATTCAGTCATACAGGATGCAGAAATAGTGAATAGAAATGATAGCTGTGTTGCACTGTTTATCCTGTCATGAAAAATAGAGCTTCTTATATTCATAATGAGACGAAGTTAATAATTTTGAGTTATACTGCTGCACAATGCTCTACGAAGATAAATTCTGAATCTAGGTAGGCAATTTGTTCATAGGAAAGTATGTTAATATTTACTATTTAGAACAAGCAAGCAGACTCTGAATGGTGCATGAGGGTTGTTTTTGTGATATTGTTAATTTTAAGATATGTCAAGACTCTGTAATGGTTAATATTAGAAATACAATAAATATCACTTGTAATATAACTAACTTACTAAATAGCTACTATCAAAATTCTTAGATTGCATTTGAGCTTGGTGTTACATAGATTTGAAAAACAGTCATCTATTAAATCTAGATAATTTGCCACCAGCCTTCAGTAACATTATTTAAGAATGAACCCTGAGCCAAGTAATCATTTTTTGGAAGAGAAGGGGAAAAATAATAAATTATCTAATGTTATACTAAGCAACATGGTATAATTCACTTCCAGTGGTAGAAAACCTGATAAAATATAGAAATGTCTTCTAAAAATGGGATAATTTACTATTGTTTTATAAAAATATTAATGCGGCTTGTCTGACTACATCTGGCTTGTCTGACTACATCTGATCAATAATAAGAAAACTTATTTAAAGGAAAACAGAAACATACATTTGAACATGTACAAAAAAGTATTATCTACATTACCGATATTAGGATGCTGGTGTGCATCATTGCATTATTTTCATATTTCCAGATATACCTTTTTTGTGCAAAGCATTGTTATAGTATGATGATTATATGTAGATTTAATTGAAAAATAGTTATGTAAATCCTAAAATATGTGTTCACTATAAGTGCATTAAATATATTAGGTTTTGTAAAAGATACAATTAGAATAGGATGCAATGGAAGTGACAAACCTTAAGGTCATTAAATTATAACTAAAAGAAGAGTTTCATGCATTGAATATACAACAAAAATATATAAGTGTATATACAAATCTGTGTTTACAAAATATTATAATATACAGTATATAATAAATAATTTACTGGATCTGTAATAGCTTTAAATGCATTTTTGTTATGCTTGGCATATTGATGTGTGCTCTGATTAAAATGAAGGTTTATTTATAATAATGAATGAAATACATATACTAAGTATTTGTTTCTTTGTTGCATATGGAAATTACTAACCCTTTTTCATGAAGCTTAAGTTAAAATGTTTTTAAGTAATTCATTTATGCATGTATATACATGAGAAAGAAGGGGAAAAGGTGGTTTGTTTATTAAGATGTGCATCTTTAAACTCATGACTACCCAGATCCAGTTAGATAGTCCAGAACATAGTTGTATATTTTTGGTTAGTTCTCTATGAAACCTATGCTTAAATGTAAAACTGATAAGTATTATAGTTATTAGGTGATGACATATGTTTGGACTATAGGTTTCATGTCTTAAAAAATGCATGCTAACAATAGTTCATGATTTTGATAATTTCTACATTTATAATGAATGAAGTTAGTGGTATGTTTTTATTCTTGGACATCTGTTCATTATAGTTTTGATCATTATAAGAATACTATAGTATACATCTGTTTATTTAATACTTTTAAGAATAGACATAACATTGATATAAAAATGTATACTGTCATATATGGAAATAATTCCTGAAACAATAAAAGTGGTAATATAAAAGTAGAGATATATAGATCTGAAACAGTGAAATTTTTCATACTTTAAAATTGTAGTATTCAGAGAGTTGGATCCAATAACAACAGAAGTGTGCTTCCCATAAAATTTTCTGATAGATTATGATATTCATACAAGAGTTGCATTTTTTGATTATAATATATATCTATTTAATGGGAACACCACAAAAGCCCAAAACTGCAGAATACTGATGCCCACAATACTAACACCCAGAAGAACGAATCTTCAGAATCCCGACGGCAAATAATGGAGATTGTCGTATAGTGCATAAAGGTAAGTTTGCCGTTCTCCCAAGTGTAGTGCGATCTTGGAGTAGGTATATTTAAGTTACGGGGGGTGTGGGGGTGGAGCCTCCCACGTGGGGGTGCAGGGGGGCTTGCCCCCTGCATACATGTTGTTATTGCTGGTTTTGAGGGGGGGGGTTTGTTCTTTTCGGTATTTTGTAGTTTCGTTCTTCTGGGCATCAGTATTTTCAGTGTCGGTATTGTGCAGTTTCGGGATTTAGTAGTAAATCCCTATTTTGCATATATATTATTCATATGCCCACATAAAGAATAATTTTATAATGACTCAATTAGTTATATAAATATACATCTTAATATATTCCTATAAACACATAATATACTAGCATAAGTGAGTTTTAAAGCAATTCTAAATGTTAGTTATACTTGATTTAATAAAGTTTAATAATTTTCTTTAAGGGATATTTATAGCTCATTAATTAGGGTTACCACCTGTCCCACTTTGTAAAAATGGCAAATGTCCTGAGATTTTAGAACAAAATTATTTCCTATATTTTATGTAATAGTTGCATAAAACAGTTATTCTATATCTGAAACACCTAAATGTTATAAGAAACAGAATATGCAGCTAAAATGCTACAAGAATAACCTTTTATTTAGGCAAAAAAGTGAAGTTCTGTCCTATGTACTGGCCATGGATATGTTTTGGCCTGCAAAATCTGACGTTTGTACCTAAAATGTCCCACTTTAGGCATTTGAAAAGGTGGCAACCCTATCATTAATCCATACTAATTTAATAAGTAACTTTCTATATAAACATATTTTTCAAATCGTTAGAGAAGAGACTAGTCTTAGAACAAGTTTTTTTGAGGGAAAGTTTGAATAGACATACTATTCAAATGTGAGGTTTTAAACCTCAGGAATGGTCTGATTCATTTTTCATTTAAACTTTTAACATTTCAGTGTTTTATTACTTATAATATGGTGTCCACAGATACAGAGAATTCTAGTTTGGATTAGTGTATACAATATTTCTTTTATCTTATTCGTCATACGTTTTATCCAAATATTAAAAAATATATAGTTAATTATACTTATACTGATTCAAAGTGTATGAAGTGTATTTCTATCAGTGTTAATGGCCTACACTATGGGCGGCCACGGTGGTGCAGTGGTTAGCATTGCCGCCTCACAGCAAGAGGTTCTCCGGTTCGATCCTCGGCTGGGGTGCCTTCTGTGCGGAGTCTGCATGTCCTCCCTGTGGTCGCGTGGGTTTACTCCGGGTGCTCCGGTTTCCTCCCACATTCCAAAGACATGCTGCAGGTGGATTGGATACTCTAAATTGGCCCTAGGTGTGCATGTGAGTGTGCCTTCAGTGGAAGGTTGGGCGCCAGGCTGGCAACTCGACACCGTAAAACTCCACTGCCATTCAATGTGCGGACAAGGTGATCCGCTGTGGCGACTCCTAACCGTAAAAAAGCCGAAAGAAGAAGAAGAAGAAGAAGTTAATGGCCTACACTATAAATGTAAAAAGGGGAAGTTTAAACAGATACTTAAAAATATTTGATGCTTAGGTTGTATTTTTACATGAGACACATTTACTACAAGAAGACATAAACTTAATACAAATATGTATACAGTACTTGTTGGCTCACATTATAAACAGAAAAAAAGAGGAGTTGCAATATTATTGAAAAATTCTATAATAATGCCAAAAATCATAAATGTACATAATAATAGGTCTGGGATATTTGGTTTGATTAGAATTAAATGCAAAAATATACACTTGGATTAACTTTTATTGGATTCCTGGAGTAGGCATTAAAGTGGTAAAACAACAATTTGAAGACATTATACAACAGTCTAAATATTATTTTAGCAGGTGACTTCAATTGTTTTTAAAATGACAATGATACTAATACATTAAATAAGCATAGGATACCAGCATCATCTAAAGCATTAATAGACTTTACAGAAATGTTAAACATTAAAGATATTAATGAATTTTCCAAGCCAAAAATCATTATTTTTATGCAATTTTCCCATTGACTTGTAATTCAGTCAAGAATAGAGTATATGTTTTAAGTAATTTAATTGCAAAATTGTATATAGTTAAAGTAGCCTCATGCCCTTTATCAGACCATAATGCAATTACATTTGAATTAGAAATGAATGCAAAAAAAAGTACTTTGATTAGTAGAATTCCATAATGTATAAACAATCTGAAAGATTTTAGGGAATTCTATAATAAAGAAATTCAATATTTTATAGATAAAAACTTAACAGAAGATTATATATGTCATGGATTCCTTAAAATCATATTTATATGGAAAGTGTTATGTTGGTATACAAATAAAAAAGCAATGGAATAAAGATCTAATAGACCAAAAACCAAAAATTGATAAAATTAAATTAGATATTCAAAAGGCTAATAAAAAAGCTAACAAAAAAATCTAGAAGAGACAAAAATACTTAGACACATTACATTGTAAAACTATAATACAGTTTGAAAATATTAAAATGAATTCATATTCTATGAATCCCAAAAATCAACGTAGATTAGAGAACAGAACAAAAAGATTAAATCCAATCAAATAAAAAAATAAACATTCCACAACCAAAAAAAAAAAATTCAGATTTAGAAGGAATTTTATAGGCATTCAAAACTTACTTAAATTCTATTAATTTGTTTAATCCAATAATACAGCCACAAAGAATAATAAAATCTTTTTATGAAGCATATTAAAAACAAATTAATAGAAGATCATATAAAATAAATAGCTAGATCAATACTTATGTCAGAATTAATTCACAAATTAATAAATTAAAATAACATAAAGCTCCATGAATTGATAGCATAATTCCTGAGTTATATAAATTATTAAATAAAGAAGCCCTAAGAAAATTATTAAAAGTCTTTGCATTAGTTCAAAAAAAGAAAAATATTATTATTTCCCAAAAATCTTATATATTATTCAAGCTATTT
>NC_056748.1:217548067-217640567 GCF_019279795.1 Protopterus annectens
AGAGAGGTGGCAAAGGATAAGGATAAGGCATATGGAGAGTTGTATGAAAGTTTGAGCACTAAAGAGGGAGAAAAGGACCTGTACTAACTGGCTAGACAGAGGGACCGAGCTGGGAAAGATGTGCAGCAGGTAAGGGGGATAATGTACTCATACGTGAGGAGAGTGTGTTGAGCAGATGGAAAGAGTACTTTGATGGGCTGATGAATAAAGAGAATCAGAGAGAGAGAAGGTTGGATGATGTGGGTATAGTGAATCAGGAAGTGAAACAGATTAGCAAGGAGGAAGTACGGACAGCTATGAAGAGGATGAAGAATGGAAAGGCTGTGCTGTTGGTCCAGATGACATACCAGTGGAAGCATGGAGGTGCTTAGGAGAAATGGCAGTGAAGTTTTTAACCAGATTGTTTAATGAAATCTTGGGAAGTCAGAGGATGCCTGAGGAGTGGAGAAAAAGTATTTTGGTACCTATTTTTAAGACTAAGGGTGATTTTCCAAGTTGTAGTAACTACAGAGAGATAAAATTGATCATTCACAACTTAGTAGTTATTAGTAGAAATAGTAGTGGAACCTAGGTTAAGAAGGGAGGTGATGATTAGCAATCAACAGTATGGTTTCATGCTGGGAAAGAGCACTACAGATGCGATGTTTGCTCTGAGAGTGTTGATGGAGAAATATAGAGGTCAGAAGGAGTTTCATTGTGTCTTTGTGTACTTGGAGAAAGCATATGATAGGGTGCCTATAGGGGAGTTGTGGTATTGTATGAGGAAGTCAGGAGTGGCAGAGAAGTACATAAGAGTGGTACAGGATATGTACGAGGGTAGTGTAACAGTGGTGAAGTCTGCAGTGGGAGTGACAGATCCATTTAAGGTGGAGGTGGAATTACATCAAGGATCAGCTCTGAGCCCTTTCTTATTTGTAATGGTGATGGACAGGTTGACAAACGAGATCAGACAGGAGGCCCCATGGACTATGATGTTTGCAGATGACATTGTGATCTGCAGTGAGAGGAGGGACCAGGTTGAGGAGACCCTGGAGGAGTGGAGATATGCTCTAGAGAGGAAAGGAATGAAGGTCAGCAGGACTAAGACAGAATATGTGTGTGTAAATGAGAGGGATGATAGACGAATGGTGAGGATGCAGGGAGTTGAGTTGGCGAAGGTGGATGAGTTTAAGTACTTGGGATTAACAGTTCACAGTAATGGTGAGTGTGGAAGAGAGGTGAAGAACAGAGTACAGGCAGGGTGGTATGGGTGGAGAAGAGTGTCAGGAGTGATTTGTGACAGAAGGGTACCAGTAAGAGTGAAAGGGAAGGTCTACAAGAGGGTAGTGAGACCAGCTATGCTGTATGGGTTGGAGACGGTGGCATTGACAAAAAGGCAGGAGTTAGAGCTGGATGTGGCAGAGTTAAGTATGTTAAGATTTGCACTGGGTGTAACAAGGATGGACAGGATTAGGAATCAGTATATTAGAGGGTCAGCTCAGGTTGGACGGTTTGGAGACAAAGTCAGAGAGGCAAGATTGCATTGGTTTGGACATGTGTTGAGGAGGGATGATGTGTATATTGGGAAAGGGATGCTAAGGATGGAGTTGCCAGGTAAGAGGAAAAGAGGAAGGCCTAAGATAAGGTTTATGGATGTGGTAAGAGAGGACATGCAGGTGGTTGGTGTGACAGAGCAATATGCAGAGGACAGGAAGAAATGGAAACAGATGATCCACTGTGGCGACCCCTAATGGGAACAGCTGAAAGAGAAGAAGAAGACTGAGTTTTGACATTTAATGGCTTGCTGCCTGTCCAACAGATAACTATCAAACTCATTTAGAGTGGTGTGGGTGAGTCTGAAGTGAGAGAGTCGTGATAGTAGCAAAGGGTGGGAGACAGTATCGAAGGTCTTTGAGAGGTCTACGAATATGTTAGCTACTGTTTTCCAGGAGTCACAAGCCCTGTTAAATGTGTCTAGAAAAGATGTAAAAGGAGTAATGGTGCTGTGACTAGGTCTGAAACCATGTTGTGTTGGAGATAAGAGGTGGTTTTGGATGAGACAGGGCATTAGCTGAATGTGGATGCATTTTTCCAGAATCTTTGAGATTGTTGAGAGGATAGCAATAGGACGGAAGTTAGAGATATCATTGTTTTGCCACCTTTGTGAAGTGGGAGAATGTAAGCTTTCTTCCATAATTTTGGGTAAGTAGGATTCCTGAACAGATCTATTGATCTAGATGCTAATGGGGTAGGAGCTGCCTTCAGTAGCGATCTTTAGGAAAGTGGGTGGTAAATTCTTGGAAGCATTCAAGGAGGGTTTGAGCTTTTAGGAGTAGTCTTTTTGTAGTTGTGGTAGAGATAGGGTTCAGTGTAAAGTTAGGGGTACGATGGCTGTAGGGTTTAAACGAGGATGGGGAGCTTGAGGAGGTTGGGGAAGTGGAGGATGATTTAAGAGGAGCAGTATTGTTTATATTGCTACTTTTATCAGGAAAAGTGGCAGTAATGTCAGCTATACAGTTTATGAAGGAGTCAAAGAGTGATGCTATTTCCTGAGTTGGTTTGTTGGGATGTGTGCATGGCTTTTCTTTTCTGCCTGGGTTAAAGAGAGATGAAATGGAATTACACAATTTTTTTTGGGGGGGGGGGTGATATGACTGAAGTTTAGTGTAGTAAACTTTTTTCTTTAAGTACTATTTTTTGCTTGATTATGAAGTTGATTAAAATGCATCCAATGACCCAAGCCTCGGCAGTGGAGAGAAAACAGTCAGTAAGCCCTTACCATTAAATTACTAAGCATCCTATTATTTACAAACAGTCTGAGACTCTTTTTTTCAGTCTTAAATTACTCGCCTTTATTATTTTAGTTTCAGAATGCAGGGATGGAGTATCCATTCACTGGTTGGGATACTGAATGGACAGAGACAGAGTTTAAGTAGCGCCAGTCTCCTTAGGGTAAAAAAAGTAGCAGATGCTTATAACAGTGTATAAAAAAAAGCGTTTATATTACACTGTCGAAAACTCAAACTGTCGACAGTGTAATAATCGGCACAAAAATGTTGAAACCCCCAAACATCGAACACACACACACAAAAAAAAACCACCCAAACACCACACAAATTGCTCTATGCAGGGGGGCAAGCCCCCCTGCACCCCCTACACCCACAGCTACTTAAATATACCAACTCCGAGATCGCACTACATTGCAGTAAATGGAAATCTCCCCTTATGGAGATTTCCATTTACACGCGCAATGACTTTTGCTTTCGACATTTTGGTGCCGACAATATCAGCTTCGATATTGTCGGCCTTCGACAGGATGAAGTAGACCCTAGAAAAACAGTCCTGGTAAACTAAAACCAAGTTACATCATAAATATCAACAATCAGTAGCATCACTACATGGAAGCCACTTCAGAAAACACTGCAAACAATACAGGATTAAACAGGGAATATTGCCATTCAACAGGCAAATACTTAAACAGTATGCATATATTATGAAACAATTAGAAAAGCACAGTATTTATTACCTAGCACTTGATGCAATTTCAAGTAGTTAAATCCTGCACATCAGTGGACTTCTGAAAGAGTGGCTGGTATAAGAGTCGAAAGAGAAAGATGGCGCTGAAGACCAAAGAGGGTTCTTCAGTGTTGCAAAGGATTCTGGGAAGATGGCCAGGTAATACATATCCCTGTAGGCAGCTGCAGATACATTTTCTCCTCCCCTTTTGTGTTGTTATATTATTTGGAAGGGGATCAATGACCCAAGTCTCAGCAGTGGAGAGAAAACAATCAGTAAGCTGTTACCATTAAATTACTAAGTATGCTATTATTTTCAAATTACTAAGTATGCTATTATTTTCAAATTACTAAGTATGCTATTATTTTCAAATTACTAAGTATGCTATTATTTTCAAATTACTAAGTATGCTATTATTTTCAAATTACTAAGTATGCTATTATTTTCAAATTACTAAGTATGCTATTATTTTCAAACAGTCTGAGACTCTTCAGTCTTAAATTGCTTGCTTTTGTTGTTTTGGTTTTGGAAGGCACTGAGTAACCATTCACTGGTTAGGACAGTGAATGGAGAGAGTTTAAGTAGCGCCAGTCTCCTTACATGTAACAAGAAAGTAAACCCAATGCAAGCAACAGAGGGGATAAAATTAAAGCAAGAAGGCGGTTGGGGAGTGAGAGAAGAAAATAACTTTGGCCAAGTGATGTAAAGAAGAACAAGATAAATTTGTACAGACTGCAATTGTAATAGCACTAAGGATTTACACATACATTAATTGTTGTCAGTTGTAGGTAGCTTGAAAGGCTCTGTAAATCTAGGCTGTTCTGACCGCTGGGAAGGTTCCTGTAGGACATTTCAGAGGCTAGTTGGACTGATACATGCACACAGGTACTAACTGTTGTCTGTTGCAGGTAGATTGAAAAGGTCAGTAAATCTCAGCTGTTTTGACTGCTGGAAAGGTTTCTGTAGGAGTTTTCCGATGCTAGTTGGACAGATGCAATCATGCAGGAATTGTTGTCTATTGCAAGTAGCCTGATATGGTCTGCAAATCTGGGCTGTTTTGATTGCTGGTAAGATTCCTGTAGGAATTTTTCAGAGGCTAGTTGGGCAGATACATGCACATAGGTATTAATTGTTGTCCATTGCAGGTAGCTGGAAAGGCTCTGTAAATCTGGGCAGTTTTGATTCCTGAGAAGGTTTGTGTAGGGTTTTTTTTTTTTTTTGTGGATGTGTAAATGATCCATCAGAACTGGATCTGAGGATGTCATAGATCACGTCTCAGTAACCTGTAGGAGACCAAGTATACAGATAGGGCTTTGTGGCAATCTATACAGGACAATGTGTTTATACCCTGGATTCCCCTGGTAAGGAACGTTGTGGGCATTCCAGTTGTTGCATATATCTTGTCAGGTACATGCTGAAGGTGGTGTTATACTCAATGATGGCTCTGATAAGGACAGAATAAAGTGGCACTATGACTTCCTTGGACATGTATGCCATGCCCTTACTTATAAGTTGGGTGACATAGAAAATTGTTCTTACTGTTTTGGCCATATGTTGATCAAAGGCCAGATTACTGTCTGCATATGTTCCCATATCCATTGCTATCTGGTCAATCCAATGGCTTCTTCTCTAAAGGACTTCAGTTTCCTTCCCTCAAAGGAATACCCTTAGGATCACTTTCCTACTTCCTTCTAGTATATGAAACTCCCTCTAAAGTCCTATCTGGACTCTTTTTGGACCCAAAGATAGCAGGTAATGAGTTTTAAGTATGTCTTTATGCATATGTCTTATTCATGCGAGTTTATTCTTTTGTACTTAAACGAACACTTATTTATTTATTTAACATTTGTTTACCAGGAAAGTCCTACTTGGAACGAAGCCAGTTTTCAGTGGAGGCCCTGGGAGAAACACTCCATATGCATGTCTTTGTAATATGAGAGGAAACCGGTGTACCCAGAGGAAACCCACATGAAAACAGGTCCAAGCAAAAGTAGAATCAACACCAGGATTTAATATAAACTTAATATAAACTTTAAGCGCTTTTCGTTTGCTATGTATGCAAACTTCATCAGAAGTAAAACCATTAAAAATACATTATCCTTTTAAAACACTTAATCAAAAAAAATGCGGGACATTTTAACCAATTATTGCCACTTGACTAGCTGCCCTTAAAGTGATATTCTGAACTAACAAAGTGAAAGGTAAAATATGAACAAGTGTAGAAAAAATTTTTTAGTTCAACCTTTTACAGAAATAAACATTAAAAATGTTGAAAATAAAAAGAATAATAAATACATTACATTAATGAAATCACACAAGTGTAATATCCAGTACCTAGAAGCTAAGTATTACCTTTTCTGTTGACTATAATAAAACTATGATAGCAAAGAAATTCACTTTTGTATCATCTTTGTAAACTCTTCAATTTTAAAATGGTACTGATAGAACAGGTCTCATTGAGACCTGGAACATTATATGCATTTAGTTTGATTTGCCAGATGAGCTCTAACTCTTCAAGTTTATTAGGTGTAGGACCACCTCTAATGTCTTGTGACAAATTGTCTATAGCCATAAATTTAAATTTATGATCGACATTTAGTTGGATATGCTTGGCCAAAGTGTTATCAGTCCTACTGTGGCCAATGGCATACAGATGTTCATACATTCTGTCCTGGAGTCTTCGCTCCATCTTGCCTATGTAAAAGGCTGGACAAGATGTACATTTGGCCAGATAGACCACAAGTCTAGAGTTACATTTAAACCTAGATTTGAGTTTGCACTGCCGGCCATTCACAGCAAATGAGTTAGCTACTTCCACATATTTACAAAAATTGCAATTCTCACATTTGTACATGCCAACTATTCTAGGAGCCCTATGATGCTGTTTTTCCAGTAAGTTCTTAAGGTTTCTACCATGTCTGAAAAGTAACTTTAGGTGTATTACCAAGTTTGTTGAATAACATTTGGTTAGTTCTAAAAAGCTGCCAGTTTTTCTGCAAAATTTTAGTGAAAAAATTACTTTGTGCATTAAATGTGGTAATAAAGCTACAACAGAAAGATTGGTTACTCTGACTTGTTGACTCACAAGAACCCTCTGGTACTGACAAAAGAGGATCTTTGATATTGTCAAGTACTGGGGACCTCATAGGTAAGATAGGTTTGTAAAACTGTCTTGACCTTTTTAGGCTGACCTCCTCTATCAAGGAGTCCAACAAGGATTCCGGGTAGTCATGATGTAAAAAAAGTTTTTTTAGGAACAAGCATTCCTCCATAAAATCTTCCTCCTGGCTAATTATACGTGAAGCCCTAACTAGTTAACCCTTGATGACAGAACGTTTCTGGTGAAACGGGTGACAACTCGTAAAATGAAGAAATGAATTGGAATATGTAATTTTCCTATGTATTTTGGCCGTATAACAGCTCAATGTTCTGCTCTCACTTAGCCAGATATCTAAATATGCTATGGCCTCAGTGTTAAAAGTGGATGGAAATTGTAAAAATTCTGTAGATTGATTAAATGTTTCCAACATATAGCGACCTGTTGCATGATCCCCATTCAGCAAAATGAATAAGTCGTCCAGGTATCTGGTATAATATACTAGATCCTTTTGGACATTCATGTTCTTAAAAACAAATTCCTATTCCCAATGTGCCACAACCAAGTTGGCTACACTGGCACTGCAAGAGGAACCCATCGTTATGCCCACTTTCTGTAAATAAAATCCGTTATTAAACATAAAAAAAATATTTGTTAATACACGATCGAGCAATTCGATCACTAAAGAAATCTCTGACCCTGCAGTGGAGGCACTGGGAGAAACACTCCAGATGCATGTCTCTGTAATATGGGAGGAAACCAGTGTACCCAGAGAAAACCCACATGAACACAGGGAGGACATGCAGACTCCACACAGAAGGCATTCCAGCCGAGAATCGAACAGGAGAACTTCTTGCTGTGAGGCGACAATGCGCCATCCACTTAATTTGAATTAACACTGATGTGGCCATTTTAGGGTAACTGCAGTGTGCTGCCTTTTTTCTGTTTCCTAAGCTGCCAAAAAACAGAGGTTTAATGCACTGTGTTGATGCTGGACTCCATTTATGTGTTCCTATATAATATTTCAAAGTGAAATACACAGTAAGAAGATTCATGCATTCGATCATGTGTGTGTGTGTGTGTGTGTGTGTGTGTGTGTGTGTGTGTGTGTGTGTGTGTGTGTGTGTGTGTGTGTGTGTGCCTTGCCAATTTAGATTCAGTTTATGGTCCCCTCCTTGAGTTGATCAACATTTAGTGTATTATTGGTGCCTTCCTTAAGGTTCATCAGCTGGATATGACACATTTGTGGTTGGACTTTTATATGATAAGGATAGCAATTCTTGTTTTAAAGTACAAAAATTGATGCTTTAGTCATCAAGGGTGATTTATCTTCTGATCCATATTAGGTAACGTTATGATGTTGATACAATAATCCTTTTCAATATTAACTGTAAGTTTGAAAAAATATGCTCAAATATTTTGTTTTACAAAATTATAAAAATGTACTTAAAATTTTCCTTGAAGATTATATATTTATTCTCTACTGAGTGTTGAAACTTATTGTGACATGCGTCCTCTGGGCCAGTAATCAAAATGCCTCAATCCTCACCACTGATATCAATAAGGGACATTCACTTGGAATAAAAATAGTTACATACAGTATTTCCAGATGAAACTCCCTGCACCAAGCACATTTTCCATTAAGAGCACACAGGGAAGATGCTCCTGTCCTGGGGTTGGGTTTCCCTCTCTCTTACCAGGCCCCAAATAAGACTCCACACCGACCACAGTTGTAGAGTTGAGTTCTCAGCTGGGTGTTCCAAGCCAAGTCCTCTACCACCCTCTTTGTAAAACCAGTGCTCTGTGTCCCTGCTGCAAGTAGCTGACACACACACTCTATGTGATTTGATTTTCACACACATATACACACACAAACCTGGGAAAGCCTGATATAGATTTAACAACTATGCCCCCTCTTCCCAGACTATAAGGTAGATACTACCACCAGAACACTTCAAAGCCAGCTACTCTAAGGCTCTTACCAGGGTCCCCAATTATAATGAGTAAAATTAATACTAATGCAAATGGTAGTGTCTGACCAATGCAGAAAGCTTTCAGGAGTGGCCACATTGTCATCAAATAAATATAAGGACTCTCAATGGTAAAAATATTCTCTAAAAGACCAGCCACAATGAAAAGTTTAAATATACTTAATAATACATAATAAAAGGACATGGAAATATTAAATATCTATTTACAATAAACACCAGAGTTTCAATCATACTAAAAATAACACAGATGGATAGATTCACACAAATGCAGAAAAACAGTATTTAAATAATCTCACTTTATTTTCCTGACTGGGCTAAAGAATTACTATTTCCTACCTACTTAATAAAGCAAGGCAAGATGAACTGGGTTAGTGGTCTTGTCAGTTCCATAACAGAGTGCCCTGAACCTTCTGTCTTTTCTAGTATTAAAAACATCATTTCAGTGCTGGATTACAGACTGACATCACATACATCTTGTCATGTGACTTCTGGCTCCCACACTACCGCCATTACTAAAACATGAACCGGAATCTAGCACATATGTATCATAATACACACACATAAAGCTTTGCTAAGATGTGTTATAGCATCTGGAAGCTATAAAACCATTTCAAAAACTTTCATCCTTTCAGGGTAGCAATTAGTTCCCCCCTAAGGACAATACAGTATGATCCCTAGTCCTGGTTTTCACAAATATTTTGTCTCTAGCTGTAATCAGAACTGTAAGACACAATCTTTATGGCCTAAACCAGGTAATTTAATTTCAGACTATTTTTCAAAGTTAGCTGGACTAAGCTCTTCTCTTCCAGTAGCCTCTGTTATAATATATTCAATTCAACAGTTACAATACAGCATGAAATTCAGGTGTATTTCTTTTCTGTTGATCAGGACCTACTGTTGGTACATTTTTAACACAAGCAGCATTACAAATACATTTTCAACACAATCACCTATACAAATCAGTTTGATATACAAATAAAATATAATTCTTTACAAAACTCCAGCTATGTTATACATCCACTGCCCTACTTCTCATGGAATAGTTGGCAATACTTCACATCATCACACTTGGATCATGGTATTTCTGAACATATGGTGGCTCATACAACATACAACCTACAAAATGATTAGTGCTTGGTTGAATATATTTTGAAATGGTATAGTAACTTACAGGTAGTGGTAAAACACACTTTGGAGCAGGTTCAACATTTTTATGGCTATTTTGATGAACATATAAAGGTTATGAAATGCTTGGGTGCTGACCCTGAAGCTAGGAAATTTAAAAAAGTACAACTGTAGTTATCAATGAAGGGTAACATTTATCTTAAAGAAACACAAATGCTTCGTATATTTTTTATGATTTCAGCAATGCTCACCCAGTTAAAGCATAGAGACAAACATGAAATAGGCAGCAATTCAAGTGAAATCTATGTTTAAGAGTGATGAGTGACTCTTATCCATTTAATTAAAGAACTAGTATGAATATTTGTATAAGGAGCACTCATGGCTACTTCAGTACAACTGGAGCAGTCTGAAGCATTGATCCAAATATAGAGAAGCTATCCCTATTTCAACAAATGTTGAAAAGACAAATCTAGAAAAGACTGATCCAAAGAATTAACCAGTGAGCCTTAGATGAAATTTCGTTTCTTAGTAAGTCTTTGTTTTGCTGCACGTTTTATTTTATTTTTTAACTGAATGCCATACTATCTTTGATGTAAGTCTTTCAGTAGAATCTTGAATTTATAATATTAAATTTGAAGCAAACAAACCACTTACATAGTTTCTATTGACTTGGTTAACAGTATATCCAAATAATTGAATTTCCAATCACTGTACCACCCAGTAGTGAGGAGGTTTGAATATGCTATTTTGAAGGAATTACAAGATGAAGCACAGTGTTATTTTATAATCTACTTTTATAATTTGACTGGGGCAGATAAAACAAGCCTAGTGGGGGTTAAAGGACAATCATTACATTGCAATTAGGCTGTGAATGGAGGAACAACAGTAGTATGGTTTATGGAAGGTTATCATCACTAAGCCCAAGCACAACTGCTCAACATGAATTTCTATCACATGCTCCCAAATGCCCACAGTAATTAAAAGCAGATCCAGGCTATCCTGGAACAGGCAGTACTAAAAGGATTAATCTCAAATTATTCAAGAACATAACTTTCACAACTTTATTTATTGCCCCAAATTCACAAACTACAGATCTTATCTCTGGGTAGACTAATAGTAACTGGTTTTGGGTATGTTACTTCATTATTATCATCTGAATTTCAGGACAAGTATTTCAAGCCCCCATTTGGCTTTAGCTTCTGCAAGAATTCATGGTACTACACAATTCCTTAAACGTTTAAACGTGTTGCACTTTGAGAAGGTTCCCTATTACATGATCGAAACCTTAGGTTATCAAACATCTAAAGGTCGATCACAAAATGTCGAAGTCAGTGGTATACTTTGAGAAGGTTCCCTATTACATGATCGAAACCTTAGGTTATCAAACATCTAAAGGTCGATCGCAAAATGTCAAAGTCTGAAAATTGCAAACAGCTGTTTCCACACAGGGAAACAAGTCATTTGACCATTACACAGATTTTGTTCTTTCTCTGCTGTAGAGCAATAGCCAAGTTAGTATGTTTAGTTGGGGGGTGGGGGCACATGCCCCACATCGGGAAGTGTGAGTGGTGAAGTCCCCTACTTTATTTCTGTTTATAACTTTTTTATTTGGCCAACAGCACTGTTTCCCTGTGTGAAAACGGCAGTTTTCGATCTTAAGGGTTCAATATTTTGTGATCGACCTTTAGGTGTTTGATAACCTAAGGTTTTGATCATGTAATACAGACCCCTTTGAGAATTCAGTCCTCTTACATACACTAGGTGTTGAGAGTTTATATGCCAGCATCCCAGTTGAATAGTTAGTTTTTTTAACTATCAGGGCTATGTACTTCCTGAATGTTTTGGAATTATTATTGAAACTCCTGGAATATATAGTTGGTAAAAATGTGCTTTACTGCCAAGGTGATTACTATCACCACATTGTGGAACTACAGTGCCAGCCCCTTTTGCTCTAACATATGTTAATATTTTATGAGCTATTTTGAGAAAGCACTTACATAAGAAGCTGGTAAAAATTCATATCCTAACATGATAAAACATTAAAATGATACTTGGATGGCTGCTTGCGACTATGTAAAGGTAACACTAGTGAATTATCTGGTTTTATTTTTTTTTTCAGCAGTAGTGGAGAAGGTTGATATGCACATACAACCTATTTACAGGTAAGTTCCTAGATAAATATTTTGACCAAATCAACTGATGGCCCCTTAAAAGTATATATTTGTGATCCATTTGCACACTCACACATAAACACACACACACACACACACACACACACACACACACACACACACACACACACACACACGCACACACACACACACAGAAAATGATGCCCAGCAGTACCCTAGACACATTACTAGTTTACTGTTTGCAGTAACCACGATCATTTACTAGCTGAGAGTAAGAACCTGCACCAAAGTTTCCATGAGAAGACTTAAAAATTAATTCTTGGGACAGCATTTAAATGCACTCAACATTTCTTTAGAAATGAATTATTATTGCAGAGAACTAATAAACATACTGAAATGTCTTTAGGGATCCCTAGACTGATTTTGATATGTGGCACTAATACCTTTAGAATTAATCAAGCTACCTAGAATCACTAATATCTTTTGAAAAAAAATCTTTGATTTTGAAAACACTTTATCAGATCATTGTCAGTTTGACTTTAGAAAAGATTGGAATTTGGTCTAGCTTTTTCATATTACAAAAGATTTACAGGCTGCAGGAAAAAAGCAATAAAATATATGTGATAATCCCACAGGATGTTCTCCTGTTGAAACAAAGTATTTTACTTTTGTCAATGTTAGTTAAACATTTCAGACAGGAAATTGGCTTCTTGCAAGACACATTTGGTGATTTATTTTGCAATTTGCACATATAGTACATTTTATGTAAGACCTCTTGACAAGTCAAGCAGCATATCTCATACATTTAAGGGATATCAGATATAAGCAAGAAAGAAGTGCCTCATACAAACACACTCCAGTGCATACTATTGCACAATTGCATTTGTTGATCATGTGAATACTATTTTAGTTTACAGGCTTCAATGGCACAGACCCCTTGACTATAAACAGCATCATCTGAATTATCAGTCTAGGGGCTCTGTACAAGCCATGATTAAATGAATCTTTGTATGCTTTCTCTCCATGGGTAATATTCAGTGTTTAAGTACGATATTTTTACCATTATATGTATTTTTGCTGGTATTTTTTCAACTGCAAGAATATCAACATTTTCTCATATCAATCAGCCTCTAATTAGATTCGAGGTAGCTGAGGTGCAAAGTAAACAATTCAATTCTATATCAGCTTCCAAGTACCAGTATTCATCTCACTGCATTCTAATCTATTATTCAAACTCTACCTGCCACCAAATAGAAGAATTTATTACATAATACCAATGTGTACAACGTATGTATATATGTAGAGAAAAAACCCTTCCTGGGATTCATTAACACCTACAATGAGTGTACACCAAATTTACACCATTGTGAGCGAACAGACAACAAAGACATAACTCACACCTTCTTCTTAATTTTAATTTTCCTACTGATTTTTTTGCGGCTTTAAATACTGAGGTGATTCATAAAGGTTACCACAAAGTGTAGACTACATGTACACTTAGTATAATCTTTCTGAGTGACTAGAAAGCACAAAATACATGGTAGGGATGCTCTAGAACACAGATCATGTACAATTAAGGCAGGATTCAATAAACTCTGTGTAGGTTCCATGTATAGCCTACATACTGGTACTGGAAAAGATGCAATTTGTGAAGTTGGACTGGGATACACAATCCCAGTTTTGTTTACACACACACACACACACACACACACACACACACACACACACACACACACACACACACACACACACACACACACACACAAAACACAGATGTCTGCAGTGAGATTAGAACTCCTACCTAAGTTTTTGGACAGCAGATCAGAGTACTTAATTCATGCATCACAGCTCAAGTCTGATTTATGTAGAACTGCAGGTGAACTTATACTAGATCACATAAGCAAGTCATGTGTTCAACAGCAGCTTGGGAGGCCTGCATAGTCACACTGTTTTGTAGTGTCATCTGAGGCTAGTAGCCTAGCAGACAAATACTATTTAGTAGCCTAGTTATATAAAAACAATACCATCACTGAGCCTATCTGTCTGTTTGTGTTTGGATGAGCAAGCCTGTGAGTACCATTGACTGGTCCTATCCATGAGGGAGAGCACAACATCATATATTGCAACTTGTACAGATGTTGATATATGTGTGGAAATGTAGAAAATTCAAGCTGACCCAGGGGGTGTTGTGCTTGTTTGTGTTGTTGCTGGTGCAGAAACCAAGGGATTGCCTTGTCAATATATGTAGATAAACTTATATTGTGCCATGAATTTGCAATGTTTCCACATGTAGTTTTAGGGGTGATATGGTGTCTGAGAATGCTAGGGCACCATACCTCTCAACTGCCCAGATGTTTGACTCATATTATCAGTCTGTTTCACACAATATTGTGGTTTTCTGGAAAATCAATGGCAAATAATTGAGAAATTACATAAAAAAATAATGGTAGACATTTGAATTTCACATGTCATAGCCTTCAGAAAATGTATGCTAATGCTAATGTAACATGCAGCGCCTGTTAATCTATCACCTTTCTATGTTTGTAAGTGCAATATTTAAAAGGTTTCCATATTTTTGGGTATTTTTCCCCCCATTATTTGTGTCTTTGTCCTGATTTCCTGCTCTAAGAGTTTGGGAGGTATGTGCAAGCAAACCCCCCACACCCCCTGCTACTTATATATTACACCTCTGAGATTGCACTAAAGTGAGGAGAAGGGCAAAGTTCCCGATTCCCAACATAGTGTGATCTCCAATCAATATGTTGACCTCACAGCAGTGACTACACACTAGTATTCACTGTTGCGGGTTCAACATATTTCAAGTTGCCATTATGCGACTTTGAAAACTGTCTTTCGACAGTCAAAGTTTGCAAAACGGCATTTGAAATTTTCAGTGTAAACCTATATATATAAATATATATATATTATATATATAAATATATATATATGTATGTATATATGTATATATATATATATATATATATATATATATATATATATATATATAGTTTGTATATATATATATATATATATATATATATATATATATATATATATACACACACACACACACACACACACACACACACACACACACACACATACATATATATATATATATATATATATATATATATATATATATATATACAGAGAGAGAGACAGAGAGAGAGAGTGCTATAGTATGACAAGCATTGGATTTGCTCTATGGTTAAGTGTACGCGCATGCGCCTTTGCCTTTTTTGTTTTTTACTGTTTGTGCATAGGTAAGCAGTGCACAGAAGCAAGGTGCATTGCTTACATATGAGTCTTACTATTATGTAATATATACCTGTTACTACAGCCCACTCCTGTCTCTATTCTGGGCTGGGATTTCCCAATTACTAATGGCTATAATTTAATATATACTGTGTCTGTGGTTGGTGGTCAGACATAAATCCTATTTCCTCTTTCACTGTTTCTGCCCTGCTGCATTCTGCACAAACCGGCTAAGCCTTATCAAAAAGGTTTTAAAGATGTGGCTCATTGTGCAAATGTGGAATTAAGGCAAGACAAAGTTGATAACAGTATGGGACACAGAGTCACATTCGGTAAAACGCAACTTATTGCTAGTATATATCCAAAATCTCTACTTATATCAGGATTCAATCCATCAATAGCATTACAGCTTCATCAGACAGGATGGCCACCTTAGTACATTTGGCTACAGAAGCAGCTTACCAGAACAGGGGTCATTCATCACACAACCACCTGCATAACAATATACACTGCTATACATGAAGTAACTAACACATACAATGTCTGATCAAATCTATAGTATTCTCCTCAAAATGTGGGGGATAATATTTGTGGGAAACACACACATATACCATGTGTTTAGGGGTAGCATAGATGAGTTACTGTTATGACAGTTACAAGGGAATACCCCTGTTTTGGGGACTGGGGGAAAAAACACACCTACTCTTAGGATACAGACAAGTCTAAAGTCAGACACTGCAATGTGTAGCTTCACTTTCTAACTTTTGTCTTCACTGATGTACCAGTAATCTGCTGCAGTTGGACTGTATGAAGGTTTCATGCATGAGGCCTACTAATTAGAAATGGACACATACTATTAAAATAGTGGCAGTAGTCACGTTACTTTAATTTCTGTACAAATACACCACTATTTACTTGCATACTGTACCAAGTTCATCCATGCGAAGAATCTATAATAATACTCTACAAGACTACAGTGTAGGTTAAAGACCTACCTTGCAAATGCAGCAGTTGACACAACTGTAGTTCAGGGTTGACTGGCAAGCAATACACCGCCAATACATGGATAGGTACAAATTGTATGAGTTGCCTGGCATAATTTTTAATGTATGTATGTGAGTAGGAGAACGGTATTAGTCCCTAGGTCCCTAAGTGGTCAGTGAATGTCCTATGTGTTGTCTCTTGGTCAAAGCAAGGGCATACTGAGCATGCCTATGTCTGCCTACGGGGACACCAGCTGAGGGGTCCTCCGATTACTCCTGTGACTGTAACTGTGGTGACCTAGGCATTGGTGGGGGGATGTGCATCTCTACCCCTTGCTGATCTTGCTGCAGCTGTTTCTGCAGGATCAGATTGTACAGCACAGCACATACTGTGAATATTTGTGTACATGTGTATGGAGTATACTGTAAGGCTCCACTGGAGATACATATATATATATATATAGATATATATATATATATATATATATATATATATATATATATATATATATAGAGGCACCAGAACCATGACTTTAGAAGCCCAAACACATGCTCCATGATGTTCCTTGTTTGTGCATGTTGCTCATTATGGCTTTCTTCCATGGGAATGTCCATTTCTGATGGGTGTCATCATCCCTGGTCCAGGGCATAGCCAGCATCTCCCAGTAAATGGCCCTGTGAGATGTCCTCCCAGCAAATATCTGGTGCAGCTGTGATGTGTGCCAGATATGGGAGTTGTGATAACTTCCAAGGTTGTCAGCGCACACATTCAAGATAATCCCCTGGGCATCATACATGACTTGGCAGTTGATGGAGTGGTATCCCTTGCAGTTAATGTAGATTCTACTTTGCTTACCAGATGGTGCCGTGATGTGTACATGAGTGCAATATATGGCATCCAGTGTTTCAGGGTAGTGCACTACATGGTAGAACCATTGCATATTGCCGGCCCTCTCTTCAGGGGAAAGGGGAAGTGATATGTAGTCACTGGCGTGTAGGAACATAGCATCCAGGAACTGTTGGGGTATCCTGGATACTGATGCCTGTGACACCTACATCATGTCCCCAGTGAGTCTTTGAAATGTACATGTAGCTAATATGCTAAAGTCTACACATAACCTTAGTTTCTATTGGGATGGGTTCACCTCAGTTGTCTCTGGCTCTGAGTAGAGGGCAGCAGAGCTCACAGAGTTCTTGTAATATGCCTCTGCCCACCCTGTAGTGATCTATATTCTCCAGCTCATGTAACATCTGGAATGTTAACCTGGGTCTAAACACTCTTCTCCTTCTTGGCCTAGGTCTACTGTCAGCAGCACCAACAGCATTGACTTCAGCCTCTAGTACATGCAAATGTAGAATAGCTACAGCAGCCCCCTAGCATTATCTCAGTTAAAATTTCCAAGTCTCTACTCCAATAGACTTCAAGCATCGAGAGAAAATCAGAATGTAGGCTGTAAGCATATGTTACACATTTCTTGTGTAGGTTCACCATGTGGAATTGGCTAATTAAGATGGAATTCACCTGTTTAGGATATAATTAACATGATTTAAAGGTCCTGCCTCAGTGCGTAGTAGTGCACTGTGTGCACCAGCGCACATCAGAATGCAGCTGTGCATAATTAAGGTAAGCCATGTAAACATTTTATATTTTCTTCCCTATTGTCAAAAAATGTTCAGAAAATGTTATTTGCTGCAAGTTACACTTTATTTTTATAACCTGCAAATTCTGAACAGTATGAGAAAATTTGTCATATGCCATACTTGAAGTTAGGACCATCTGTACTTCACTTCAGTACCTAATATCTGTTGCCACAGGAGTAATTACACAAAGTCCCATAACTGGAGGCTATTAGCAGAAAGCGGCCCTGCTTACCAGGTTTGTGCAATGTCCAGCAGGACTAGCAATATTAATTGAATGCATCTGGTTTCTATTTTTGGATTTTTCGCTCATGTTCAATATGTGGGTGATCTGGTCGCACAAACATGATATGCATCACCAAAACCATTTGTGGCAAGCAGAGCACTATGCAGACATGCACAATACACCCACAAAAAGCAAAGTGACCTGACACGCTGCCCTTGATGTAATTGACATCCATTAGAAACATAAACAACGTGTACGACTTACATGAAGTGAACATCCCTACACGGATCCTGGTTTTTGTGATTTAACAAATCCACTGATTTTTACACTCATTTGCATAATAACCATGCTGACAGCCTGGAATCTACATGGTTAGTAGCAGTATAAGCTGAGCAACTGCACAGTACCATGATTTTAAAGACAGAAGGCAGGGTATCACTGTACCTGTTGTGACACTAGATTATACTCCTCTTTTACATGACATTTCTGGTATTCATATTTAAACCTTTTGCGGCAAGCGGCACACTGTGCAAACATGATGTAAAAAATATTTCAAAAATTTATACCAACCTGACACACACCCCTGATGCTTTTGGACATCCACAGTGTATACATCGCTCATTATATGTGTGTTGTTACCTTTACATGGGCATTCTTGCTTCTGTGCAGACTCCTGTATGTGGAAAATTTCCAAATACACTACCAACACAGACACAGAGTCTACACAGTTGTGTTTAAGGTTGTTGGATCACTCCACCATGTTATTTCACTTCTTTAGCATAAATTTCACTTATGCTGAAATTTGAACTTTCCAGTTTTGAGCATGAGTGCGCTTGATTGTGCACTGCTACACAGAGTTTACTGAATCTAAAACTCCCTGCACCTGTGTTCGCATTGCGCTGCGACATGCACATGGAAAAAATGACCATGTAAGCTTTATTGAATTTGCACTTTATTGTGACTTAGTGAACACTTAGTGCAGGTTTTATTGAATATGGCTCCCTGTTTATAGTTTTCTCTTTTACTATGCTATAGTCCTTTTTTGATTTCTCTTCTACTCTCTTTCTATAGTGTGTTTGATTTTTGTTTTGAATGGATTCTGTTTCAGAAATTTTATTTCCATTCAAACCAATGAAAAGGGTCCAGAAACTGGCTCGTTCAGCCAATTCTAATTAAAAATAAATAGATAAATAGAAAGGTAGACAAACAGATAGAAACCTTGCCTAGTATTGTTGAAAGAGTAAATTACCATGAAAATATATTACAGAGCTTCAGAGCAGTGATATATCATGAACAGTTTTGATTTTTTAATCTGATCAAGTTAAAATAATTCACTAATACCATCAGAGCAATCCAATATCCCATAAAATAATTGTTGGGCAGAGTTATTCCACAGCTCAGATCAGATTATTTATCTAGTTTCACTTTACTGATAATTCATTAAACCACCCTCTGTTTTCAAAAATGTACACCCCACAGAAGTAAATGCAGTGACCTTCTTAGATTGCATGTTTCCATAAGATTCTGTATTTACAGATGGCACGCTTACATATAATACTGTATCTATAATGAAATTTGCATTCTAAATTTAAACATCAGTAATGCATGCATTCTTGTAAATGTTAGTAAATGTTCTGCTTATTCATTGCCACACATAGGCTATGTTTTGCTCATATATTGTACATGGAGTCTTCCTAACTGCATTTCTTATTTATTAATGTCCTTGTCATTGCAGCCTAGGTTGTAGCTGGAAAGGTACCTGGACCAGTTCACTTGCCCAGAGTAACCTTTACAGAGTAATGCTTAAATAATTACAGATGACTCATTTTATGTAACTGTCACTACAACATGAAATAGACAAGGGAGCAGGTATCAACTTACACAAAGTTTAATTTTATTTAGAAAAATCTTAGAAAGTAAAACATTAATTAATAAACCTTGCAAAAAGAGGCAGGTGTTAATGCTTTAGTAGTGTGATCTTTTCATCATCAAGTCGAGGCATTTATGTGAGAAAGCTAATAAAAAGGCTAAAATTCTACAAAGTTACTTATAGTTTGTGAAAATTTGTGTGTGAAAATTAAGGTACTTTCTTACAACGAAGAGAGCAGACGACTTTTAATATTCGATGCATATATTATCAAATTGTGGGTGGTTCTAGGTGTCACAGCTGTGAAGAAGGTTTTTCGTGCTAGGTATTTTGTGGGTATTTTATCATGTGCTATAGTCACAGATGGATGTCAAGCAGTCCATAAAGATGTTACATGAGAGATGAACCAGATTATTCTGACCAACAGATGGATACATAATTCTGCCTGTGGTGCCAGAAAAACTGTAGGTCCACAACAATTCTTACAAGACATTGAATAAAAGCTGATTTTCTGTGGCCACCTGCACATTGAAGAAATAATGTATAATATAGGTTCATAGGTGATTACTAGGCTAATAGCACAAGAGCCTTTACAAGCCTGTTCAATAATATCCAGGACATGACAATATTATATCTTAATTCCCCAGATATGGGATGGGGTAGTATCAGGGTAGTGGGTCTTTGGATGTTGGAGCCCCGAATCATTTTACAGACTACCTCTGTACATAAGGGATGTGGGCAGTAGAGTGGCAGTGAATTTACAGTTCCCCATCCATTTATCTAATTTCATTTTCAAGACAGTGAGAGACAGGTCTTGTTTTACAAAGATAGGAACTCTATTCCATAGAAGAGATAGCCTTTGGGACATGAATGTGACTCTCCAGCAAGTTCTGTTAGAGTCACAAATAAGGTTTAGGTCCATGGAACATGAAACCCTTGTATAATTTTCCTTGAGAATCTGTAACATTTTCTTCAGGGCTGGATCACTGAATGCCTTGTAGGTCAGGCATTAGTCAATAAATGATATGCGATGGAGTAAAGAGATAGGGCCTTTAGTAGGTCCACATAAGACGTGTCTTACGTTTTGTATTTTTTAGTGAGAAACCTCTGGGGCCATTCTATTTGGTATATAGTTAGGTACATGCAGAAGGGAGCATTGTACTTGACTGCAGGCCTGATGAGGGCTGAGTACAATGGCACAATGACTTCCTTTGACCTTGATACCATGCCTTTACTTATAAGTTGAGTCACACAGAATGTTTTTCTCACTACCTCAACAACCTGGTAGTCAAAGTTTAGCTTAGTATCTTTCTGTGTGCCTAGGTCCCTCATCACTGGTTCTACTTTTAGGTGTGTGCTACCAATATTATACTTTGAAGGGATATTTGATTTACTGAAGTGTATGATTATGCATTTTTCAGCATTTAGTCTCAGACCATGGTCTTGGCATTTTTAGGCCTATTTGTAGGATGTCAACATTGCTCAGGGATTCAATGATTGCTCCCAACTTACAGTCATCAGCAAACTTGGTGACTCAAAGGCCCCCAACATTAGCCTTCATTTCAGAGAAGTATACACCAGATAGGAGAGGTCTCAACACTAAGCCCCGTGGGACACCACTAGCAACAGGATTCATTGATCTAAACAACATGTGTCCAGTCACGGAGCCAGTTTGCTGTCCATCTGACAATGTAGGGGTTTATTCCTAACTCAGAAAATGTATCTATGAGTCCTGAGTGGGGGATTGTATTGAAAGCTTTGGCCAGATCTAGATAAGTAGTGTGTACAGTTTTATCCACATCCATGGCCCTAGTGACTTTCTCAAAGAAGTCCTCCAGACTGATCAGGCAAGACCTCCCTCTGACAAAGCCAAATTGGGTCTGGTCCAGTGCTTGGATATTTCCTGTTATTATTGATCAACTCCATGATAATTCTCTCCATGGCCTCACAGATAAGACCGGTCAAGCTTATGGATCTATAGTTCCCTGGGTCAGCTGATTACCCCCTCCTTGTGCAAAGGGACAATTGTTGTAGTCCTCCACTCTCCTGTGACAAAGCCCATCTGGAAACTGCGGTTAAAGAGGATTTCTATAACCTTGACAGATTCTTTTTAAGCTATTTAAGAAGCATCCTGAAATGTTTACAGGACCTATGAAGGCTGTGTTTTTGGCTTTAGTGAGTGCACTAAGGACCTGTTCCCTGGAAATTACCAGTAGGGGGATGGTTTGTGGTATTTCTTTATGTGTGGTAGGAGGTAATGGGGGGGGGGTTAAACTGAACTTGTCGGCTAGCAAGTTTGCTATAGTTTCAGCCTGGGTGTAAGTATTGCCGTTCATAATTATCTCAGCAGATTGCTGAGCATTTCCCCTGAGATTACAAACATAATTTAAAAAGTGTTATGGTTATCATTCACATTGGAGGCTATCTTTATCTCTTAGTTTTCTTTGGCAGATTTGATCAACTCTCTAATTTGCTTGTTTAGACTGCTGAGTAACCTTTTACACTGTTTTGTCTGTTCCTTCTTGGCTTTGGAGAGGATTTTCTTTTTACTTTTGTTGAATAGCCTGTTTATGCTAGGGGTCTACCAGAGTGGTTTATTTTTTCCAGTAATCATAGGTTTGACTCAGACAGGTACTGCTTCCTCTATGCAGCTATGAATGTGGTTGTACAGTGCTTTTATGTACAGCACAGAGTAGGCCTTGGTGTCATCCAGGTTCAGAGGGGCTTGGAAGTTTAATAAGCTGTCACTTAGTTTGAGGTAATTGGCCTTAGCAAAATTCTTCACAGGTTTGGAGTTGATGGGGGGGGTCCTAAGTTAGATTTCATACTAAAGAAGAACATTTTGTGGTCAGATATTACCAGGGCAGAGTTAATGCATGGGAGAGAGAGAGAAACATCTCCCCATGCTCATGATTACTGGATCTAGGATATTAGTAACGCTAGTCTGGGAGCTAACTAGCTGCTCCAGGGTGTTTGCAATCATGAAGTCCAAAAACCTCTCAGCAGGTGAATTATGATTCATATAAGTCTTCCAGTATAAGGAGGGCTAGTTGATGTCACCCATAAGTATGGTGTTAGGCTGAATGTTAAGAGACTCCAGAAGGTTTAGGTAGGAGGTGTGGCTTTCCAGATTCATGTTATGGGATTTGTAGCCATCAAAGATATGATAGGAGCTCGCATCTATGGTTAGTTGGGCATGGAGCAGCTCAAGCGAGTCATGTTGTTGGACCAGTCTAGCAATGTACTTGTCCGCTATGAACACTTAGACACCTCCTCCTACATGTGAGTACCTCTGCATATGTTGGTCAATCTGTTTGTTCCTTAGTGTTGGTAGTGAGTGTTTTGGGTGTAATGCTGACAACCTGGTTTGCATTTTCTTGGTGTGTATATGAGACCTTTGCCTCCAATGACATTGTCCATACATCTCTCACATACTGTGTTTGTCTGTTCTAACATTAAATGGTTGTCACTGAATTTGAGGCAGTTACTACACTACCTCAGGATGCCAATATCCACCAGGCCAGAAACAGAGTTGACAGGAAAGTGCCTATCCATTATACCAGATCCTTAATATATGAAAAGGAGTAGGGGAGAGTCACTTAAAGGTCTAAGTGAGAGTGTTTAGTAGTATACTGTTAGAGGATCTGCAGTGGTACTGTACTCTGAACAAAATGGTAGCTCTTTGAGCAGCTGTGAACAGTTGGAGACTAAGGAGAGCATTTCCTAGAGAGGATTTTAAACTGGAGAGGTTTGCTTATATAAAAGGCATGGCTAATCGCATCTACTTGATGCTCAAATGTGAGGCGTTTAGGCCAGTAGTATGAAAGACTTCTACACAGTTAAACCCTCAGGCCAATCACATAAACACACAATAAACCTTTCACCAGCAGTTCCCAACTCAGATGGGTTGAATCAGTCCTCTGCTCCAAACCAGAGGGCAGAATAAAACCCTCTTAATGTAAAACAAATTGGTTTTGAGCTCAAGCACAGTAACACATGTTTTACAACAAACAGAACTTCTACAGTATCAGAAATCCTTGTAAATAAGTTCAACTATGGTAAATATTCCCAAATACAGAAAAATGTGCACAAATGTAAGAAAACTTCTACTAACAAAGGAAAACTTTGCAAAACTTAAAAAACATTTTGTCAAACTCAGGAGACCACTGCAAACTCATAACAGCTTTTGCAGTATCAGAGGAGGTTAGGAAATAGCAGAATACTTTTAAAACATCCCAACAGCAGTAATGTAATGAGCAGATGACATTTCTTTAACAAGTGCAAGCTGAAAAACAGTGATAAATTCAAACAAATCAGTAAATGCAGCACAGAACTGTTAAACAGCACTGAAACATTTAGAGCAAGTCCAAAAAAAAAAATACTTGTGCCATCTTTGTAGGTCCACAGATGGCTTTCGATGTAATCCAAGGTCTTGTAGTCACAGGTATCCAAGCCGAGCACAGGGAAGCTCTGAATAAGTGTTTCTTACTTTACAAAAACAACCACAAATTTAATATAATACAGTTTGACAGATGTGGTATTATGGCCACTGAAGACAAGCATGTGACCTTAAAACTATCACAGAGGATAAGTATAGTTTGTGTCTGCAGGCCTCAGGATATATGGTAGTCTGGAGGACAGGTAATTTTTCTAGTAAAAAGGTTTACCCTGAATGTGATAGGTTCAATTTTGAAAGCTTGTAATACCTGGCTGTCAAAGGAAAAATATACTTTAAAAATGATCAAAACACGGTAGGTTCAGGTTAAGGCACTTTAATCTTGCAGCAAGGAGATAAAAACGTGCTATTACAGAGTTTGTCTGACTAGAAACAGGAAATGCTTTCATTTTTATACATTTTCTAATAAGACATTGCCTACCAAGCTGACGTAGCAAGTTATAAGTCTTTTCATCATCACCTGTTGATCACCGTTCCCATGAATTTCTGCTGATTTATCAATTTTTGTGAGAAACTTCCTAAGGAAAACAACGTGGCCTTGGTTATCACCGGTTAGATACATGTTATGTTACCATTCAAGGTACTATGGCTAATTCAAGCACAAAGCTAGCAGTTCATTTCTCTAATAATCCTTTGTCTACTTTATCTCTAAGCTTCTGCAGCTGTACATGTTCTCATACTTCGAACAGAGCTGATTGTTTAGAATCATTACATTTACAGGATATAGCATTGTTCATTCATTCGTTCCCGACCTAGCAGATAAGCACCTGCTTCTCAAGTACATTTCCAAAAGGCATAAACATGAATATTGCTGTGCTAGCAGTTACTAGGTCAGAGGGCATTTTGCAAGTTTCAGAAAGCACACTGCAGTTTCAAAAAGCATCTTTTACAGTTCTCATATGAAACTCAATTTGTATAAAAACAGTGCATATAAAATAGAATGAAAAACGTGTTAATTCTTCTAACTACTAATTTTTGCATTAAACATACACACATTAATACATATTTTTCTAACATTTCCTCCCTGTTAATACTTTTTAATTCTATTTTCAAAAAGAATAAACAGTTTAGTTTGCTTCTTTTCTTAACCTCTTCCAACCAGGATTTGCAGTTAAAAAAGTCATTCAGTTTAAACTTTATGAAAGTGTTTCACATTCTAGCAGCTCTTCAAATTCAGTACTCTGATACATAGTCTCAGAAACTGATATGTCTATAAATTCTTTGATTAATTTCTTCATGCAGGGGATTCCACAACAAACACAAACTCCTATTAGGAGTAATCCCACCCCAATGGCAATCAAAATGTTCATTAGGATGGAACCCCACCCCCCAAACAAATTCTGGAAAAAGTCCATCAGAGGGTTTGGGCCTGGTTTGGTCATGGCCGACACTTGCTGAATTACCGCAAGATGATCATTAATCTCGTGCTGATGATCTGGGATAAACGCACAGCATTCTTCTTTGATTAAAGTGCACGTCCCACTCCTCGCCGCTAGGGTGAAGCAAGAGCCATTCGGTTCTGGAGCACTACAGTTCTCATTGCATTCAGTTCATCAGTTATCAGTTCAAGAGCAGAAAAAGTTGCATTACTCATTACTTCGAGAAGTTTAGACAGTTTTTGCAGCTCCCAAATCGATTTAACTGTACCATATGCAGGTAATATGCCTGCCCACGATATGACAGCGTCACTCAAGTCCATGTGCGTAAGTTTGGTTCCCACACTATGATGGTCTTTCCAGCCTGGCTCGATCTGTCCCACTGGATTCTCAGGTTTTTTTAACAGTCTTTTTGGTTACATCTCGGGTATTTCAAATATTTCCCTGAGGCAAGACTGCAGTGTGTCGTATGGCCGGTACCAGGTATCCCAAAAAACAACTGCCGGACCAATTCTCAGGTAACCATTTATATGCTTTTTTACCACACACAAAATAACAGTCCTCTACTTTAGTGGTTACTTTGTTACAAAATGACTGCCCTGCATGAAACATTTTCCTATCTATCACAGATAACTGTTTAAAAAGTACAGGATTACGTTGTACCTGATCAAGAGTTTTATGCATAGATTTAAGAAATGAGTTATAATCTGTACTACAAGATCCACCTAAATCGTTTGCTTTTGTATAACATTTATATTGTACGGTCACATTACACTTGCTCCAACCCACCTGTATGGTATCATTTTTGTAAAAACATACAATTCCCTTTTGTGTCACAGGCAAATACAGTGCTACCTTATCATATGCTTTAATAGCTACAGTGTCAAAAACCAGATTTTCCCAGGTCTCATTGACCCCCAGGGGGATAGCCGTCATTAATAATCCCCCGTATGCTGTTGGTATGGCCGTGCAGACCCAGCAGTTCGAAACATTAAAAGTCTCAGCATACACACGTGTAATCGCCTGATAAGTGTTAAAGTTCAGATGCCAGTCTATGTTTGGCTCATCACATTTAATCAGTTCAATTCTTGTGGCAGGGAAAAGGAAAGGCCACAACAAAAAGAACAATGTAATTAGCATAGGTATCAAAATGATCATACAAGTTTTCTGAGGTCGCTCAATGTCTCTGTTCACTCTATACCTGGACATTTTGTTCTCGTTGTACAACAGTAACAAGGTTTTTGTCCAGTTTAAAGTTCTTAACCAGTTTACAGTGTGTTAGATGAATCCAGGATGCTCGCTCCATGATCTTGACTGCAGTGGGTGTCGACAGTAGTACCTGGTATGGCCCTTCCCACTTCGGAGAACTCCAGTTCTTTTTCTTCACAATCTTCACCCAGACCCAGGTGCCTGGGGCTACTGCTGCTTCCGATTTCGGTTGCTCTTTATCTGAAACAGAATTTAACTGCAAAAGTTTGTTATTCAAAAATCGCCTCATATACCCTGCAAGTGAACTGTCAGCCTCTTGCTCTGTAGACATGAGAGGTTTCCACTGAGGTGTATAATATGCCCTCCCAAACAAAGTTTCAAAAGGAGTTAATCCCTTTGCATTTGGAACAGTTCTCATGCTCAACAGTGCTAGGGGTAAACAGTGCACTCAGTTCTTTTGTGTCTCACTAATCAATTTCCAAAGCTTATTCTTCAATACCCCATTGTGCCTTTCTACTAATCCTGCAGATTGGGGGTGATACGCGCAGTGGTTTTTCAATGATATCCCGAAATAGCGACTAAGTTGTTGTATTGTTTGGTTTACAAAATGTGTGCCATTGTCACTATAAATCTTTTCCAGTATGCCAAATCTGGGTATAATTTCTTTAACAAGGACCTTTGCAACAGTAGCTGCATCTGGATTTTTAGTTGGAAAAGCTTCCACCCATTTGGAAAACATATCTATAATGACAAGACAATACTTTTTATTTTCACATTTGTTTAGTTCTATAAAATCCATACAAATAGTATGAAATGGATACTGTGGTGTAGGGAAACTCCCTTGTTTAGGCTTCAATGCCCCTTGTGCATGATGCTTGTTACAAACATGGCAGGCTGCACAAAAATGTTTTGTATAATTAATAAATCCATACGTCGTAAACACTCGATTCACTAACTGTACCATCCCCCCTGTTGAGACATGGCTCTGCCCATGGCTCAACAAAGCTGCATATCTAAACAAGTTAGATGGTAGAATTGGTTTCTTTTCCTTGGAGATGTACAGTCCCTCAAGAATTGCTCCTCGTTTTATCCACTTTTGTTTTTCTATATTTGTAGTAAGTGTCTGCATTGTTTTTAACATTTCTAAATCTAAAATCGCAGAGGGTTGTAATTCCTCACTCAAAAGAAAAACTTCTGAAGCTAAAGTTGCCTGTTTTGCAGCTATATCAGCCCTCGCATTACCTTTTGAAATTCTATCATGTTGTTTAGTATGAGCTACGCATTTGCAAATAGTTACTTTTCGAGGTAACTGAATAGAGTCTAATAAATCTAAAATAAATTGCGCATGATTAATTGGATTACCAGTAGATGTTATCATTCCTCTATTTTTCCACTGCTGCTCAAAAACATGTACAGTAGAAAAAGCGTACTGGCTGTCAGTAAAAATAGTCACTTTCTTACCTTCTGCTAAGGGACATGCCCTTGTCAAGGCAATCAATTCTGCTGCTTGTGCAGATAAGTTGTGTGGTAAAGACTTTGCTTCTAAAATCTCGGTATCAGAAACTACTGCATACCCTACTAGATTCTGTCCTGTAGGACCCCTCCTGCACAAGCCGTCCACATAGTATGTCACCTCAGCATCATCCAAGGGAACATCTGTAAAGTCTTGTCTAGGTAGTGTCTTTTGCTCAATCTCCTGCAGGCAGCAGTGAGGTTCACCGTCTGCAGGGGTTGGAAGCAAGGTTGATGGATTCAAAGTTGTGCATCGTTCAATTGTCATATGAGGTTGGCTCAACAGTATAGTCATACAGGAAAGATGTCTAGCAGGTGAAAGATATGCTACTTTTTCTTGCAGTAAAATAATTGCGACTGCATGAGGCACTCTCAACGTGAGAGGGTGAAACAAGACTACTGAGGCTGAAGCCTGCACTGCCATCGCAGCTGCAACTACTGCTTGTACACAGTGGGGCAAGGATCGCGCCACTGGGTCTAACTGTGATGAATAGTAAGCTATGGGGAGTTGTTTGTCCCCATGCTGCTGTGTCAACACTGATGTCATATAACCTTACTTACAGTCTACAGTTTGAAAAAATCATTTATGATAGTTTGGTAATCCTAAAACTAAGGAAGATGCTATCAATTGTTTTAATTTGCAGAAAGCTGCTTCTGCTTCTGGTGTCCACTGTAATAAATCCTGTGCTGCCATCGGCTTTTTGAATATCAAATTAGTCAGTGGAGCAGATTCCAAAGCATAATTCGGTATCCAACTCCGACAAAAGTTAGTAGTTCCCAGGAAGGACATCATTTCCTTCTTGGTGGTTGGTCTAGGTGCTTGTAATATTGCTGTCTTTCTGTCTTCATCTAAAATTCTGCCTTCTTTGGATATTACATATCCTAGGTATTTAACTTGTTTTCTCCAAAGTTGCAGTTTGTTTTTGTTTACCTTGTGTCCTTGAGTAGCTAAAAATTGTAATAATGCTATGGTATCCTCTTTGCATTCTTGCTGGGTGGGGGCTGCCAGCAGAATGTTGTCTACATAGAGTAAAATCTGACTACCTTTCGGTGGGATAAATCCCGCCAGGTTACTCGCCATCTCTTGTGCAAATAATGTTGGACTTTCACAATATCCCTGTGGTAATCTCGTATATGTATACCGTTTTCCCTGAAATGTAAATGCAAACCAATATTGGCTGTCAGGGTGTATAGGTATTGAGAAAAATGCATTACTATTATCTACCACAGAAAAATACTTCTGCTGAGGTTTCAAATCATTCAATAAGGTGTGCGGATCTGGCACCATTGGTGCCCTGGGAATAACTGCGTCATTTACAGCCTGTAAATCTTGGACCATACGCCATTCCCCGTTTGCTTTCCTAACAGGAAATAAGGGTGTATTACATGGTGAATCAGGGGATTCTATTAAGACTCCTTCCTTAAGTAAGGCTGCTATTATAGGTTTGATCCCTATCTCTGCATCCTTTCTCAAGGGATACTGCCTTCTCTGAGGTCTAAATGCTGATTTTGGTGTAATAATAACTGGTCCTGCTGTACGAATAAGTCCTACATCTGATTTCCCTGTTGACTAGAGAATTTCTGGTATGTCTCATAAGGCTTTTTCCTATTCTTCCAGTAAGAGTAATACTCAGCTATCCTCACTGGCCTGTGAGTGCACAGCTGGGTGTGTCTGTGTTATCCAGTTCAATTACTGCTTCTGTACTCCTTGTTTGGAGAGTTCTAACTCTGTCTGTTTTTCCCACCTCATGACTCTTTCTCCTAAGTCTGCCCACTTCAAATTTCTATTTTTAGTTAAGCTCACATGTGGCAATCGATTAGATTTGTAAAGTGCTAAAAATTCCTGGGGCAATGAACAGCTTATTACACTGTTTCCTTCTGTGTCCCAGTACAAATTTCATAATACTAGCCTATTCGCATGGTTTTGAAACAACTCTTGCTCATATCCTTTATCGGGTCCTGTGCTATTACAGTAGTATAGAGTACAATGCAACAAATGCTATTTGTCAGTGTCAAGGGAGGGGGATTTACTTATGGCTACGTTCATCAGTTCTTCGGTTACTGCCCCTGAACCAGTCGTAACCAAGTCCTGTACCAATAATATGTCTCACCCTCCGGTCGCACTACGAAAGTATCCATTTGTCGCTGTGCTTCCATACCCTGCATGGTTGGGACTACGGCTATGCCAAATACCTGCATTAAGTCTCTGCCCAAGAGATTTACTGGGCATTTTGCAGAGACAACAATTTTGCTTTTCTGGGTCATTCCTGAAACGGGGTCAGTTATTGCTATGTCATGGGAGAGTGGCTCCCGATACAGCTGTCCATTAGCTGCTTTTACTAGTATGTAATCTGGTGATTCTGAATCTTCCGGTAATTTGGATGGGTGTATCAGGGTCCGTGAAGCTCCTGAGTCACACAAAAATTTGACTTCCCTCCCTTCTACCAGAAGCGTAACTTCCAGTTTTGTGTCTGCTAAGTAGAGCTCCAAGCTCAATAATGCTAAATCCAAAATTTAATTTTCTTCGTCATCTACAAATTCATGTACATCCTCTATCCCTTCTGTCACATCCTCTATTCTTGCTACCACACTCGTGTTTGTCTTGCCTTGTTTATTCTCATTCAGTGATTCTTGACTATCATATAGTCATTCCTCACCCTCCTTATCTTCCGTAGTTACCTTTTTATTTAGTCTGCAATCCCTTGCCAAATGTTCTTTTTTCCGGCATTTAAAACATTCACCCCTTTTCTTTCTTTCTTCAAAATCTTCTGATCGCTTATCAGATTGCTTATTACCCTGGGCATTTTTCTTACCCTTTTTCCCGGATTGTACTACAAAGACTTCTGACCCATCTTCTACTGCAAATACTTGAGCTTTCTTTTTCTTTTTGCTATTAAAATGCCTTTCGGCATGTCTCGCATATTCAAGTAATGACTGCAATCTACCTGTACGATGATCTACCATGTGCTTTGTAATAAAGCTGCTAATGGAAGTAATACTACCTTTTAAGAATGCGTTCTTTAGCTGCTGATCAAATGGGGAATTGTGTGTTTGATCTTCAGATATCTGCATTCTGCAATGGTTATTAAAACACTCTAATAATCTAGCATAATATCTATCAACAATTTCACCTTCTTGCTGTATGCACTGATTAATGCAAGTCCAATCAGCCCTAGGCTTCCACTTTTCAGAGATTCGGTCTGTCAGACCTTTTACTCTGTTATGCAATTCTGCATTACTATGTGGGAGTGGTCTGAGCTCTGCGTCACAAGGATTCCAGTTGTCACTGATCATGTGCCAATCTGGACCTACAATTTGTCTAACTACTTTTTCTACTTCTTCTCCATTCAAATGGTAACTTAATCTCATACCCTGTAAGTCTTCTAAAAATTTTCTAAAATTAACTTTCGGATGGGGAATTCCCTCTGTGGCTTTCCGGATATCTTCTGGTGTCCACGGTCTATAAACTAAGAGAGTTGGATCCTGTCCTGCCTGCCCTGCCTGTGGATTTGGTACTTCTATGAGTGGACATATTTCTTCCTCACTCATAGCTTGTGAATTTTTATTCATTTCATATAATTCAGTTTCCCCTCTCACGTTACGTGTTCGAGACCTAGTCTCGATAGGGTCCCTAACAAATGGTTGTGATTTTGCAGGAACAGCTGGGTATAGCGGAGGTGGATCAGTTTGTCCACTCGCTTCATATTCTGGTAAGGGAAGTGGAGGGGCTGGAGGAGGGGCCGTTGCTACTATCAAGTTATTATCTTCTTTGTCTAAGAACATTGCTTTTAAATTTTTAATCTTTTGTTCTCTGCAATTTGCTTCCTCAAGCCACCTATTTGCCTGAGGGACTCCTAATTGCCGCTGCTTTTTTAACTGACCTTTCACGTCTGTTTTCAGTTGTCTGACAAGTTTAACAAGTGCAGGTTTATCTAAATTACCATCAAATTTGTATTTTTCAACCCATTTCGTATAGTACTTAATATTATCGACACGCTGTAATTGCATATATTTCACGTCTTCAGTTAGGGGCGGGTCTCGGGAATTTTTCGTGCACTGATTTCCCATGTTGCCTTAGCTAAGCTGTAAATTGTTACATAACCCTTCTTATCACGGGGTACCACAGTTCTACACCTTTTCACAGTTTATCTAGAATAACTGTCTACCTATTCTGTTTCCCTGATCTATGACAATACAGTAACCTTTTTGTCCCTGATCTGCACATGCAAATTCTCCTGACAAAAAACAGTTCTGTAACAAGTCCCTGATCTAAAACAGAAAAAGGTAAATTCCTCCTTACCTGACCCTCCGTGAATTGATCCACCGGATCGTTGACTTGTCCTCCAATCCCAGATCAGAAACAGTGGCTGGCCTCTTTCGAACGACAATTCAGTCGGAGGTCTTTCAAAACAGAAGAGCCGATTTGGCCTCTTCACCGTATGGATACATGCCACCGGGGCCCAATTCTGACCTAGGCCTAGAGTGAGAGGTACTTTCCGGTCCGAAGGACCAAACTGTCAAAGGTAAAATATACTTTAAAAATTATCAAAACACGGTAGGTTCAGGTTAAGGCACTTTAATCTTGCAGCAAGGAGACAAAAACGTGCTATTACAGAGTTTGTCTGACTAGAAACAGGAAATGCTTTCATTTTTATACATTTTCTAATAAGACATTGCCTACCAAGCTGACGTAGCAAGTTATAAGTCTTTTCATCATCACTTGTTGATCACCATTCCCATGAAGTTCTGCTGATTTATCAGTTTTTGTGAGAAACTTCCTAAGGAAAACAACGTGGCCTTGGTTATCACCGGTTAGATACATGTTATGTTACCATTCAAGGTACTATGGCTAGTTCAAGCACAAAGCTAGCAGTTCATTTCTCTAATAATCCTTTGTCTACTTTATCTCTAAGCTTCTGCAGCTGTACATGTTCTCATACTTCGAACAGAGCTGATTGTTTAGAATCATTACATTTACAGGATATAGCATTGTTCATTCATTCGTTCCTGACCTAGCAGATAAGCACCTGCTTCTCAAGTACATTTCCAAAAGGCATAAACATGAATATTGCTGTGCTAGCAGTTACTAGGTCAGAGGGCATCTTGCAAGTTTCAGAAAGCACACTGCAGTTTCAAAAAGCATCTTTTTCAGTTCTCATATGAAACTCAATTTGTATAAAAACAGTGCATATAAAATAGAATGAAAAACGTGTTAATTCTTCTAACTACTAATTTTTGCATTAAACATACACACATTAATACATATTTTCCTAACACTGGTGTTTGATTGCATTAAATGTAAAGGTGTCACTAAAGAAATCAAGTGTGAGTCTACTCAGGATACTGAGAAATAAAAACTGCTTAACACTCAAAACAAAGATACTTCTAAAGACAAAAAAAGTGGCTTACAACAAAAGAGTTTTAAAAGAGACTTCAATACTCTCCATAAAAGACAATGAACAATAGATATCTTGCTTTAGTATCCACATGTTTATCAACAGGATTCTTCTAAAATGGAAAATGGAAAAGCGTTTGTTTCATAAAACTGCTACTGGGGTTCTCTGATAGTGTGCTTTCCCATAAACCAGATTTGATTATGTGGTGCTACATAAGCCAGCAGCCTCTGTATGAAGAACTGAAGGCAAAGTTTCAACAGATTAATTTTATAGAAGGGCTTCAAACATATATAACTGGCAATAATCTTTTACCTTCAAAGAAGTTAAATTCTGTTATTGCAGAGTGTTTAATGGATTCTGCCTGCCAGAATAAGGAAACCGAGCACAATGTCACTAAGTACAGTCACTACAGACAGCAGACGGTATTTGTAATTGTCCCAAATGTATTTTGTCAAGCCAAGAAAGTAGAACAGTGGCAATTTCTTGTTGAAAACTCCAAGGGACGAACTGCAATATTATGATTTTGACTAGCCAGATGCATCCTAGTCAGACAAAAAGCTTACAAAGATGACATGAAAAAAAAAACTTATATCATTTACTATTTGAGTTAAGATCTGGTACACTAGATGAATATAGACTGTGCAATGGTTTGCTTCCACCTGACATGCCGGTGATGATACGTGGTAGCATATTTGTTGATAAAACAAATTCAGGATCTTTGCGTAACTTTTAAAAACATCAAGCAGTCTGCAAAGGAATCTGTAAGTTTTAAAGCTGCTATCATAAAGAGATCCCACATTTAAAAAAAACTATTTTGTTTTAGGTTTTTTATGACCAGCTCATGGCAGTAGCAGGATAATTCTGAATACTCTCTAACTAATGTACCACTTTAGGTGAAACAGGTCATATTTTGAATAAAGGGGCAATCTTTTAAACCTTATGCAATAACAAAGGTGTCCCTGGAAAAGAAAGAAAAAAATCGGAAACCAGTCTAATGGATTTACAGGGACTTTTCTAAGTGTTGCCATCCACTGTTAAAAAGACTGTTCATACACAATGAATTTTACCCAGAAAATGCATCTAATACCTTACCTCCATATAAGTAATTTAAAAACACAGACTAATGCAACATGAGGAAGCATGCAGCTCAAAGTCTGAACACTAGGATGAGAGTTGCATTATCAGGAGTAGATGTAAACAAATACAATATTGTCAGACTGTATTCTTTTATCATTTAACAGAGGTATCCAATATACATCAGACAAGGGGAAAAACTAGAGTTAGTCTACAGTTCATTTTCCTGTGGAAAAAAAAACTATACGTTAACATTTTTTTGCTACAGCTGGTAATAAAAATAAAAAATAAACCCACAGAAAATTATACTGTACAAAGCATCACATCATTTAAAACATGATTCTTTCACCATGTTGGAACACAAGTTACAACGTATAGATATACTGCACTGGAATGATGCAGGGCAATTGCTCAGTAAAAGGAATCATTGTTCCAGACACAGACAGACATACTGACAGACAAATGTTGCTGAGATGCTAAATGTGTTGCATGGCCTGTGTGAGGACCTAGAACCATTGCAGTGACTATGATCCTTTCTACAATGCATATATTGTGATGTGATATATAGGGCCTGCAAGTTAACATACATTCTGACGGCAGTGGTGGACACATTGGCAGACCACTTGTACATTTATTTAGATAAGGGCAACTAGACTCCAAGGCCATACTAGAAGACAAGTGCACATTCCATAATTGTATGCTACACTGATTTTTCCACATAAAGTTTACTGCCAAAAATCAAACAATAGGAAAACACAGTTATATAGAAGAACAATAAATATGCTTCATTTTACATGTCAGAACATGAAACATCAAGAATACAGATCCAAAAGTAAAAACTTTATGCTAAAACAGTGTGATATGCTGCATTCAACTAAAACAACTGAGCAGTGAGCCAAAACAACTGAGCAGTGAGCCATGTACAAAAACGTGTATCCCTTATACATCCCCCTGCTGTTTAGATAAAGTCTCATACACAGATCAAAAAGACAAACATTGCAGCTGTTTATATCATGCTCTAGGCAAAAACAGAATAATAGACCAAAAGTCTTTAAAAGAATATGACCTTTTATGATTAAGTGTAAAATCATGTTACACAAGTAGGTGTCAAAATATTTGTCCAAGTCTTCCACTTCATGGCCGTATTTCTAACATTTAAACATAATGGCACACACAATGGTGCTAAGTATTTTATACCATTTAGCTACTGGTGAATTAAGTCTTAAATTGTTAACACAGTTATCAAATAACCACCGGTCTGTATGAGACTGACCTGAGACTGCTGAATGAGTTACTCAGCTTACTGTATCAATAACCCAACACCAGTATTGTTGAGAATTAGACAACATGGAAGTAGCCCGCCTAAGGCCTTGAGCACATCCAACAGTATTATTGTTAACCAGGACCCATGCAGCTTTAAAGTAAAGTGCAGAGACATCTATTAATACCTTAAAACTAGACAATGATATCTGAGGGACGATCAAAACCAATAAGAATCTTTAATAACGGTGTCACTCACCTCTTATGTAATAGGTAAACCTAACATCTCCTGCCACCCTTCCTTGTTCTGTTCTGTAACCTCCAATCATACCTCTCAAATACTTAAAGCAAGAAACATGGACAAAGCCAAAAACAATGCGGGACAAAGGCCTAAAATCAGGGACATATTTTAACTTAGAAATTTGATAGAATAACAGATCTTGCATTAGTGTGCATTTTAAGAAGGATACAATGTCTAAAACTCAAATGTCTGTTATGATTTAGTGGCTTATATCCTCAGTGATTTTCCAGAAAACCCCAAATTTTATTAAGAATAAAGCAAAAAATGTGATACAAAAATCTGGACATATAAACTGGAGTGTGCTAGGGTGGCATACAAAGTTCACAGTTCAGAGAGAAGTCATATGAGTGGGTCTATTGACCTAGTCTGCAAAGACTGAGTATATATTGCAAATTTGGCAACAACCAACCCCTTTAACTATATGTTAGACTTATGCAGATAGCATATACCTTTCTGGTGATGGCTTTACTGGCCACATTGACCATCGCTGCATCAGGCCCTTGTTGTAAACACCCTATCAACGTGGCTGATGCTCTTTTGGTTTCACTGTGGGCATACACCACTTTGGTCAGATAATCAGAGTCCTACACTTCAGGGTCCACATGCACCCCTTTAGTCCTATACTTAGTGACAGTTATCAATGCCTGTTGTCAGGTTCAAGAATGCAACCATTTTACTGGAACATCACAACAGGGGCCATAGCAGGGTTGCTGTACTTGGTCCTAACATGATACACATTTCTTGGACAGTATGTCTCCACTCCTGACACTGTGAGGCCACATACAGCATCAAGCCAATGTTCTGCCCAAAGAAACTTCACCCTATCACTGGAGGATGTGATCCTTGAGATCCCCAACCTTCTAGCTATGGACATGGGTACTGCATCCACCACCCTTGATTTCTCTACCTATCATTGTCGTCTCCTGTCACTGCGCCTCACCCCACCTAGGCAAATGGTGATGGTTGTGTCTTGCCCATCCCCTTTGACTTGTGCTGGTTTGGTAATGTCTGATGTAGAGTGTAACAAATCAATGCACTGCACTGCACTGTATAATCTGGGAGTGTTATTGCATGCATCAGTTTTAATCTGTGTTTATCTTGTCCCTGCCCATAGTTGCTAATCTTCTTGTCAGTGTCATGACATTTTGTACCCACCTCTGTCTTGCATCCACTCCTACCCTAGCCAGTTACAATGAACCAAGAGCCATCTCTTCTTCCGCTGCTGCAACAGGTATGTCTGGCAGCGCTACATTGTAACTGCTGTAATAACACCATATTATGTAGTATAGAACAGACCACAGATATCTTGCCACAGGTCTCTGAAGCCTACTGCAGTACACCACCAGATATATCCAGACAGCAAAAGTGGTACTTCTGCAGTCCAAATACATGATCAATTATATTACAGCTCTGTGACAGTACAATGTTATGCATAATGTGTGTGATGATCTGGGGGCTACAGATGGGGTCATCAGCCACAGTTCCAAGACATATCTTGCATCACCTGCAGCACACAGCAGTGGATACTATTATAGGTAGGCTTCTTCCTACATTCATGGCGATTGGGAAATCTATGGGCGATAACATGTTCACTAGTCAGCTAGATAATCCTGTAGAAAGTTATCCTTCATTATAAAATATTTTCAAAGAATGGTGTTTTCCTTCTTGACTACTGCTGTTAAAAATCTCTGTTAAGATGCTTCTCCTTGTTTCTTCTTTAAAATAACTTTTATTAAAATGATTTAAAACAAAAAACAAAATAAAAGCTATAACCTAACCATTTGAAAGTTAGCGTTGTAACGCAAAATAGAGAGATGAGCGCTTTCAGTTTATCAACCTTCTTCAGATCTACTTAACATTTGCAGCTACTTCTATTTATATTCATGCTGCTGACTTAGAGTCATCCCCCACAACCAATGGGAGTCTCTATGCTAATTTTTGGTGTACTTGTAATCCAATCTGATGTTCTGATTCTTATTTCTTGGAAGCCAATTACATTCTTCAATGCAAATAAGTTTTAATAAAGCTACCAATGTTTATTCATTCCTTTCTCTCACCTAATTTGCTATTCTTTTCCTTTTGCTCCAATGGCTTGTGTGTATCCTGTTGCAAGATGCAGGCTCCACCTTTTATGTCATGTTCTTATTTGCCTTTTGTAAAAACTAATCACTCTCCCTGCATAGCATTTTTCATGTATTTCGCCTCTATATTGGAGGCGTCTGTCTGCCTATAACAGAGCTACAACCTCTTCTCTTTCACGAGTTGTCTTCATTAGGTATACCACAAGTACAGTGGCTTTCTCCTTTGTTTTAAAACATAGGATCAAACACTTTCTTGTAAATGCTCTTACTTCCATGTCATCAGGTCTCTTTCAAACTGATAGCGCTTACTTAACTACATAAATGCACTTGCTAACTCACATCATAAATCACAAACTTTTTTTATTTTGTGTCTTGCTTCTTGATACCAAGTCTCTTTCTGACTAAGAGCGCTTGCTTATCTTCGAAGATGTATTGCTGATTCCTGTTATTCTATCCGAGTTTTACTTTGTGCAGAGCTCTTTACTCTTATTAAGAAGCTATCCTAATTGTTTTTTAGTGTTATGTAATTCATTGGTTGGCAAATTACACTTCTTCTCCTTTTTCTTCCATACTAATTCCAAACTCTCTACTAATTCAATGCCTTTTCTTCATTTGCTGACAAATTTCCGCTAACAAATGTCTTTGATCTCCGTAAACATCATTTCTCCTTTCTAATTGATGTAAATAATGGATGAACAACACTCTTTCTATTCCTTTAGCACTCTAAATTTCAATATTTTCCAGACTTCTACATGCGCAATTAACTTGATTTCAATTTATTTATAGTTTGGGGTTTACTCTCCTTCCATCATAATGTTCAAACCAGGGCTAGAACCCTGAACCCTTTGTTTAAGGGTCTAATGTTCTACCGACTGAGCTTCGTTGGTAGAGGCATAGTTCAACTCCCTCTTAGTTTTCTTTTCTTTCTAAACAAGCTTGAGGAGGACTGTAACATATAGGCCAAAAAAATATAATAAGCAGACTACACTCTTTTTATTCCTTTGATGCTCTTGGTTTAAATGTTTTCCAGACTTCTTCTTGCACAGTAAACTTAAATTCAACTGTTTTCATTTATAGTTAGAAATTTCTTCTCCTTTCACCATGGTGCCCAGACTGGAAATCGAGTCCTAGATCCTCTGGATAAGGGTCTGATGCTCAACCGACTGAGCTACATTGGCAGATATATAATTAATTTCCCTCGTAGTTTCCTTTCTTTTAAAACGGGTTTAAGCGGGACTATAGCATTTAGTCCGGGGAATTGGTTGGATCGTAAATTAATTATCCATTGCAACTCGATTTTTTCTGTTCTATTCACTATATCACCTCCTCTTTCCATAGGCTTAATCTGTGCCATAACCATAAATCTGAAGTTATGCTCTGGATTTTCTTTAATATGTACATAAAGAGCATTAGTCTCTATTTTATTATGAATGTCCCGTAAATGTCTTAATAGACAAATAAGGTTTACATCTTTCAAGAAAGGGCAACCTGTAACAGTGAGAATGTGATCTATGTAGCAAGTTGCATGGTATGTAAAGCATTCTATATAGGTAAGACTAACAGAAAATTCAAAGAACGAATATGGAAAATATTGAAATTTAGAGCACTAAAGGAATAGAAAGAGTGTTGTTCATCCATTATTTACATCAATTAGAAAGGAGAAATGATGTTTACGGAGATCAAAGACATTTGTTAGCGGAAATTTGTCAGCAAATGAAGAAAAGGCATTGAATTAGTAGAGAGTTTGGAATTAGTATGGGAGAAAAAGGAGAAGAAGTGTAATTTGCCAACCAATGGATTACATAACACTAAAAAACAATTAGGATAGCTTCTTAATAAGACTGAGTAAAGAGCTCTGCACAAAGTAAAACTCGGATAGAATAACAGGAATCAGCAGTACATCTTCGAATATAAGCAAGCGCTCTTAGTCAGAAAGAGACTTGGTATCAAGAAGCAAGACACAAAATAAAAAAAGTTTGTGATTTATGATGTGAGTTAGCAAGTGCATTTATGTAGTTAAGTAAGCGCTATCAGTTTGAAAGAGACCTGATGACATGGAAGTAAGAGCATTTACAAGAAAGTGTTTGATCCTATGTTTTAAAACAAAGGAGAAAGCCAGTGTACTTGTGGTATACCTAATGAAGACATCTCGTGAAAGAGAAGAGGTTGTAGCTCTGTTATAGGCAGACAGACTCCTCCAATATAGAGGCGAAATACATGAAAAATGCTATGCAGGGAGACTGATTAGTTTTTACAAAAGGCAAATAAGAACATGACATAAAAAGGTGGAGCCTGCATCTTGCAACAGGATACACACAAGCCATTGGAGCAAAAGGAAAAGAATAGCAAATTAGGTGAGAGAAAGGAATGAATAAACATTGGTAGATTTATTAAAACTTATTTGCATGGAAGAATGTAATTGGCTTCCAAGAAATAAGAACCAGAACATCAGATTGGATTACAAGTACACCAAGAATTAACATAGAGACTCCCATTGGTTGTGGGGGATGACTCTAAGTCAGCAGCATGAATATAAATAGAAGTAGCTGCAAATGTTAAGTAGACCTGAAGAAGGTTGATAAACCGAAAGCGCTCATCTCTCTTTTTTGCATTACAACGCTAACTTTCAAATGGTTAGGTTGTAGCTTTTATTTTGTTTTTTGTTTTAAATCATTTTAATAAAAGTTCTTTTAAAGAAGAAACAAGGAGAAGCGTCTTAACAAAGATTTTTAACAGCAGTAACCAAGGAGGAAAGCACCATTCTTTGAAAACATATTTGCAGCATCTCTTGGGTTTTCCGTAAGCGTTTGCTCACTTCTCTCTCTACTACGTCATTATAATATAGGTTCCATGTGTGCTAGATGCAGGAATTATGGGAACTGCCTGCATGACACACAGATACATTGTATATAATATTCTCTGCACTGCACTGCACTTCACCTGGCAGATGATGAAGTACTTGTCCTTCTACTTAATATACTGGGGACCTTGATAGTAAAATGCATTCATTTCTTTATTTATTCAATTTGGTAAGCAGAGTAGAGCACAGAACCAAATGGACCTATTTCACTCTCAGCCTGGACAAATATAAATGACAGTACTCAAGTAAGTTAACAACAGCAATATGAATACAAACAAAATGTTGTGTGAAGACAGCAATGAATTAATAACAGTAATGATAACAAAACATATAGTACAGGGGACGACTAGGAAACTTGTCCAGTCCCAGGACCTCAAGAAGTGGGCTATATCACAGAATCATTACATAGTGATGGCTTTCACTCCTTCTGCTCATGGAGACCTAGTACACCCATCCACATGCTGCTACATCATGTCATAAGACTAGATAGTGCAGGATCTGTGTTGCTGATTGCTGTGACTCTCCCAGTGTGTCCCTTATAGGATACTGAAAGGTCCCAGTGGCTAGGATGGCTAATGCTACACAAACCTTTGTGTCCACTGAGACAGGCAGCTTATTCACCCTGCTTGATTCCATGTGACTACTGCACATGTCAGCTAACTCATGTATGATGTTTCTGTCCATATAATAGCAGTCAAAAATGTCCAAATTATGTAGGTAATGATTTGGCAACTGCTGGAAGACATTTTTGTGACATGGATGGTGGAACATGCAACATCACAGACAATGCCTCTCAAGGCAACCATTAACATATGTTGGTCAGCTATAGCAGGTTCTATTCCTAGTATCACAGAATAAGTGATACCCATGTATACCAAAAATTATGGTGTTTAGACAAGCTGAATGCAGTGTCTGAATTCTTTATCTTAATGGCTACAATTCTTTAAATTTTCTCTTTTTATATATTGCACTGTTTTTTTGCAATACAACACTCCAGACTAGACTCTGTATGTGATGCTGCATAGTGGCTGATCAGCACTTTTCAGTATTCACCCTTGAATGACTGGACAAACTCAGTGGCTGCTGCCCATTGGCTAACATGCTTGTTCAGCATTTCAGAACAGCTGCACTGCTGAACAATGCGCATGGCTGTTTGAAGTTACTATTATATAGTGGTAGTCCATGTCGGTGTAAGTGGCTTGAGGTACATAAACCTGGAGGATATGCAGAGAGACATGCTGGGTCTCACCATACATGAGTCCATTGCAGGGGAGACACTGGTCTGGAATGGAATCCTTCCTTCTCTCTGAATGATACATATACTCAAAGAAAAAATAATAGTCTTCAACAATTGGCTTAGTAATTTATGTCATTCAAGGGGGTGCAGTATATTTCCGCATTGGACAAAATGAGTGACTGCCCAACGTGCTTTGCCATAAATTGCATGTACTTCTCATTCCATGCCCTCATAGTCACAGGATCATAGGAAGTTACTAGGTTAATAGTCCTATGGTCCTTACAAGCCTTGCCATGTTCTACCCTTATTTCCATGATCAGCACCTAATGCCTGTGTCCAAGAGGGACACAGGTGGAATCCCCGGGGTGAATTTATGCTTATCCATCTAACTGTCCAGACTGCATTTGAAGAGGTCCAATGAGGTGCTCTATTTGACATGAAGTGGAAGTCCATTCCAAAGGTGTGGTAACCTCTGGGAGACAAATCTGTTCCTCCAGCAGGATCTATTACTGTCACATACCCGGTTAAGGTCATTAGAGCAAATAACCAGTGTGCCATTTGACTTGTGGATATGTAGCATTTCCAGTAAAGCAGGGTCAGAGATTGCCTTATATGCAAGGCAGGAATCACCTCTGAGTAGTCTGTATGAAACAGAATAAAGTGACAATGATTTCAGATGATCCACATAGGACAGATGCTGAAGACCTTGAATTTTCCCTGTGAGGAACCCTTGTGGTTTATCCAATTACTACAGGTGCCTGGAAAGGTACATACCAAAAGGGGCATTGTACTTAAATATTGGCCTGATGAGGGAAGAGTACAGGGAGGTTATAATTTCTTTTTTTCTGGAGGCAATGCCCTTCCTTATGAGATGAGCAATACAGAATGCCCTTCTTACCACTGTGGAGACGTGGTGATCAAATGAAAGATTGGTGTCAACCTGCATGCACAGGTCTGTCACCACTCAGTGCATACTTAGGCTGTTGCTATTGATGTGGTAGTTAGCAGGAACATCGCTCTTACTGAAAGTAATTATAATACATTTTTTGCATTGAGTTTAAAGCCATGACTTTGGCATCAATCATTTGTATGTGTAATACCCTCTTGTAGGATGTTGACACTGTTTGGAGATTCTATGATCACACCCAGTTTGCAGTCATCAGCAAACTTTGTCAGCCACCAACCTTTAGTTTTTGCTTGTACTTCAGAGAAATAGATTCCAAAAAGTAAAGGTCCCAGGACTGATCCCTGTGGTGATTTAGGCATAGAATGCCATTGGATAGCAAGTAACAATGTACCCATTTCCATCCCTAAATCAGACCATAACATGATTACACTTGCCAGTGCCAAAAGGCTTAACAAAAAATTGTTTAATCACAAGGGTCCCCCACACTCCCTCCAAATGTGGGCTTTTTACCTACCATGCATTCAGGCTTAATGGAAACTGAGGTGGCATTTCCATATTTGGCGAGGACCTCATCACTTCTATACAGCTTCCCAGAGACACACAGACTGAGCTAATTGTACTCCAACATAGCCTAAACAAGGCCAGCCACACTCCATGGCCTCTAATGACCATATACGATTCCTGTAGGTATGTGAGGAACTACCTATTACCAAAAATGCCTTTATAATGAGATATTTCAACTTCCTCTCAATAAATTGGAGCCCCTATACCTCCAAAGCCAGGTATGCCCACACATTCTTAGAACTAAACATTCACTGGAGCAGAAAATTAACAAAACAACTTAGGGACATAATGTTCTTGACCTGTGTCTAACTACTATATTTACCACATGTACCACTCCTCTAATTTGTCCATCCCCTGGTTATATGTGGTTGCAAACTTATAACCTTCTTTTTCATAATCTATAAAACCCATGTAGCCAATAATTCTGAATTCAAGAATATCAGATAGATAGACCTCCTCAGACTGTATAATAAGCTATCCTAACTCCTTTACAACATCACTAAACCCAACAATAAATTAGCTGCTATTGATATAACAGAATTCTATCCCCACATGGATAAGTGCCTAAATTAGGTAATGCATATTATAACCAAACATAATATGAAGTTTAAGAGAAAACTAATTTGTTGATCTCCCAGCTTCAATAAATTCCATAGCAAGTGAAAACAATTTCTAAAATCAAGCACCAGATTTAAAATTCCTTGTGTTAAAGGCTGAAACATGATACCAGTAGGAACTAAAAGCTATTATTATGGCCAATAAAAACTGAATCATGAACTTAGCATAGCTTCTGATTATAAGGATAATTCTAAGTCCTTTATTAGTAACATTAGGAAATTAAGAAATAAACATTGGTGTTCTGAACTTAAACAAAAATAGAGCCACCCACTTAGACATAGTAAACATAACAAATACAGTAACACGACACATTTAGTGCAAACCTTGCCACTGAAACAATATCTTAATTCCACAACTTCCCAAATCCCTTACATCTCCTAATATAACAAAGGAGTATATATTGAAGGTGCTCTCTAAAACCAACAATATTGCCTCGTTTGGTCTGATAATTTATCGGTATGCCTTATAAATAGCACCTGATATGCCCTTGTGAAGCCCCTACTTGAAATACTACCTTGAATTATTATTATTATTATTATTATGTAGTGAACTACACTGGTAATGTCCCTACCATACCTCTGAACCTCTTAGGGCAAGAAATCTGGTTAAAGCTATCAATAAAAGTGGGACAAAGGTAAAAAAATAGGGACAGTTTTTAAATATTGCTCTTATAAACTTAGAAAATTGATAGAATAACATGTATTGTATCAGCATGAATTTTGTGAAGGGCATGAAGCCTGAAACTCAAATATCTGAAACTCAAATATCTGCCATTATTTTCTAACTTCAAACTTTAATGATTTGCCATTAATTTACCAGAAAATACAACTGTATGAAAAATGGACCAAACTATGAGGCAAAAAGCTGTACAGTTGAGAGGTATGGTCCCTACCACTAACATGAGAATGTATAGATACAGTAGTCTAACTAGTCTGATTTTCAGTGAATGAAACACATCTCATCTAACCTCAACAACTATGATATCAAAAATCTTATCAAGACAGAATCACATCAGTTTGGCTTTGTTCAAGGGAGATCCTGCCTTCTTAATTTAAACTTCATTGAGGAAGTCAAAAGGTCACACAGGCTGCAGACAGAACTCATTCTGTTCACAAAGCTTATTTGGATCTAGCAAAAGCACTTGACAGTGCACCCAATGCTGGCATCATAAATAAGAACCTTAAAAATAGATCCAAATGTGGTAAGCTACCAGCCAACTTGCAGAAAGAATGTACAAAAATAAGGTGCTAGGCATCACCTCAGAAAGTATCAAAGTAGATAGTGTTGTAATCTAGGGTTCAGTATTGGGACCCCCTGCTTTTTGGCATTTACTTTTCTGCTCTCTAGGCTGTGAATCAAGATAGCTGGTTAACTAAATTTGTAGATGACTGCAAACAGGACATTATTATCAAATTTTCATAGCCATTCTTTACAGCAGGACATAATCCTTGTAAACAAGTGAGATATGAAAAAGGGTTAAAATTAGATGTGAAGATATGTAGTATTTTCACATTCACTAAACGCCTCTCTCCCCCAATGCAGTATAGCCAATACCCCATTCCAAAATGATAATATAGTCAGGGATCTTAGAACATGGGTTAATGATTTCCTCTACTTTGACCACTATATAGCAACAGTAGTGAGGAAATCCTTTAATTTCACAAAACTAATATCTGAAAACAAGTCATCTTGGGCAAAAGAAGTTATAATTGTTTATGTAGCCCTAGTTAGATCAATTATTGAGTATAATGCCCCTTTGATTTATATATTTCTAGACATATTAAGCAAATGGAAAAGCTTCAGACATTCCAGACCAAGATGACTGTTAGCCAAAAGTGCCTAAGTTACCAAATAACGCTTAAAGTGCTATCCCTTTACTCAGTTTCTTAAAGGCTCTTTCTGGATTACCAAAGTCTTGCATTCTATACCATTAGGAACCCCATCTTCCCTGATTGCCTCTAGCTTCACAAATTAATATTTCCATTAATACCATAATAAGAGATTTAAATCTCCATACTCAGATAAATAAAACAATCTGGAGAGACAAAACATATTTGCCATCACCTGCCCCACCACTGGAACAAACTTCCTCTGCAAGTTAAACAAAGTGACTTGCTAGCATCCTTCAAATTAAACCTGGATGGTTGAATGATTGAATGCATACCCTATACATTTACTCTGAGACTGACCTTCTTGGTAAAGGAGTACATCACGGGGGTGGGTTACAACAATATATAAATGGTCTTATGACTCACTTGCGTTATATTTCTTATAATCGTATGGTCTTGCTGCCATTTTTGATGTCATTATTCCATATATCGCGGGTCTCCATTTCATGCTGACACTCATTTGCATGTTAGCATGAGGCTGTTTGCTTGCAAACCATACCACACCGTTTTCCCATGATCAGTCTGCATAAGTCACTGAATTACCCCCTCCCTATGCATTACCGTTCACCTCATTAATTTGCTTAATACACTGCGCTGTTTGTTTCTGAATAGCTCACATAGTTTCAGTGTAGCACTGTTGGTTAAAAAGAATTAATACTGAACAGAAAGAGGATATATTGCAGCACAGTTGGTAGTGAGAGAACAAAATGTGACAGTACAGGCAATTGTCCTCTTGACATAACACTAAACACTGTATGTAACCTAACCTAATCCGTGTCTTTATTAATATTACAATAATCTTAACAGCTGTGTGACTGAAAAGCTGAGATGTAAGGAATACCAGTAGTGTTTCATTTCAGTATTTTTTTCTCAAACCTATGGAATTCCCTTATTTTGTCCTTACAGAAGCACAAGGCACTTCTTATGCCATATATCATACACAAATTGCACTCTCTCTGTCAGTCTCTCTCTCTCTTATATGCACATTAGCACTCACAGGCACACACACAAACAAACACACATTGAATTCTTTTTGAAGCACATTTCTTTTTTGCGTGCTCACATTCTCTTTCTTAAAGACTGCAGTTCTGTGCAGTTTAATGATTTCTGTTTCATCCCTTACATTCTAGATACAGGCTGTTTACTGCTGTGTTCAGTTTCACACTGAAATTAAGCAGCTAAACAGAAACCAGGCACCTCTCTTGTAAGCATATTGCCAGATCATCATAAAGGTGATGAGGTTTAAGGTTCACCTAATTATGTCACTGTTCATGACAGTTAAAGTTCATGCAATTTGCACAGATACACCTTAATACAGACAATGACATCTTATTTATCAGTTTAGAGATGAAAATAAAAGTATTTTTACATTTATAAAAAATCCAAGGGGATATTCAACAAGGCAAAACAAAACTCTTTTGCACTATCTTTGATTTTTTTATCATTTGTGAAGATAAGAACAGAAGTATGAAAGCATTTGCATAATTTAAGTTGCTCCTGTGTAATATGCTTTGCTTGTATACACAGATTTAATTTTTATGTAAATTCTTAATTGTTCTATTTATTCAAGAGCAGGTCACCTTCAAAAAAGTGTCTGTTCAGCAGTCATAATGCTATCAGTCCACCAAGCCCTTATTATTGCAGTAGTATAGTATACACTGTCAAATACTATCAGCATATGCAAAATATCTATAAAAGTAGCATAACAAATGTTCTGAAAATGTTATTTGCTTGACTAAGTACATTAGAAACTTTACCTCTCAGTATTGTACATGTCGGGCTTTGAAATGATTCCACTGGTAGCATTAAAATGTGATAAGGATATTACAAACATGCATCATGTCACAAGAGGTACCATCTTCCCGCCTTCGTGAGAGAAAACTACACTATTTAAAGAGAGATACAAGAGGGCATTTCACACTGGGATAATGTAAGGTCTCAGCTTCCTTGAAGGATGTCAGTACAGGCGATCACCCGAGAACTGTCAATATCCCAGCAGGAAGGCCCTGCAGGTGTTAAATGCCAGAAAAGGGAAAACAAGTCACTAGTTCTGCTGTTCATTTTATTTTCAATCCAAATTGAAAGCATCAGCTATCTGATGCTACAGTATATTTATAACGATGTAAAAACTGATACATTTTTATGATTTTTACCCCCTACAGCACTTAAGTTCACTGTAGACAGAAAATTGTCCATTCTTTGATTCTAAAATGAGCTGGACTTGAGAATGGCTACAATTTTACAAATATGCAAAACCATTGTGGTAGGACTGAATTTTAATATTATTTATAGCTTCATTCAATGAATGAATGCTTCCGACAAACATATTATGCAGACTAAAAGAACATTTAAAAAGAATTTTTCAGTGTCTCTTTGGTATGTATTATGTTTTCTTTTTGTAAATTTTAAAAAGAGTACATAAGCATCAGTCATATTTTAGCATTATCTAACTCTTTCTTTTTTTTTCTCTACTTGGTTGTTATGTATTATAGAAAATACATTTATGTCACAGATTTCTTGAATATGCATTTAATGAACTGGTACAAGTCAGACAATTTTGCTTTTGACTGCATTTTTTTCATGGCCATGAATGTATTATTACTCTGTCCTTTGATATTTAGTAACTGAGTAGGAATACTAAACCAACAGACTATACTCGTACACTGCCCAGTCCTAAAACAATGGCTAAAATGGGTCTACTACATGTGTTCTTGTACAAGTAGTGTATGACACACCCACTCGCTGACAGTTAATCAAAAATCAATTGCTCAAACTCCCACTAGCCCGATCTCCCATTCCCACAAAGCCCTCACAGAATCCACTCCTCTAAACTGCACAGCCCTACTAGAACCTAAATCCTAATCCTAAAATTCCCACCCAGTTCCCAACTGACTCCTAGCTTCCTTACCCTACACCTCTGTTCACCTTCCCTAACTCTAAAACCCCAGTTGCCCCAAAACCTAAAGCTCCAACCCCCTCTCCCTAAACCTAAATTGCTCAATCACACATTAACCCTAAACTCCCCTCCCACTCCCTAAACCTGAACCTCTTTTCCTGTCCCCTAACTCTAAAATCCCCCCACTCCTGATGAGCTTGTGAAATAGCAGTACTTAGGTTAACTGGTAGTTCATTATCCTTTATCTGTTTGAATTAGTAGGTAAGAGCGTAAGCCAGCACACTGAGATACAAAAATAAGACTAAATATTGCTATAGAAGTAATAACATTAGTATGTTAACAATTATTGAATGAAACCATTGCAATTATTTTGATTAGTTAGCAAAGGAAAATGTGTTTTAGTTTTCCTGTCTTATTGGCCCCATTTTTTTTTTTAACATGACTGCGCATTCTTTTCTGCATGAGTTATTTAGGAATATACTTATGGAGACAATACATCTTAACCAAGATCTCTTCCAGTGGTGCACAGTTTACACCTTTGTAGACTAATTTATGTATGCAAAACAAAAATGCCTCTGCGGAAATTAAACATTATACAGAATTAGCTGTCTACTGCACAAGGAGTTGCAATTGATGCACAAAATAATGATGGCTAGCATGAAACACTGCACTCTAATTACTGTACACATCTCTATGAACTTACAAATGCCACGGCCATCTCAGAATAAAATCCACAAGACAAACTGTGGCACACATCATAACACACCATTTGTGAAGATGTCAACAAGTGGTGATTACTAATATAACTCTACTCCTCACAGGTTCATAGGTAGGACCATTTTAAGCCTAGCCAATAACTCAAGGTCAGAATCAAACCCAGTATTTTGTGTCTATAAAGTGAAGACCTTAACCATTATGCCAAACCATTATAAATCATAGTAAGGTGCATCTGAAATCATAGCAGGGGGTCTGATATTACAGTAATTATTTTTCTCAGCATTACTTCAGTCTCTGAGAAGGATGTACACATATACGCACCCTTAGTGAGGAGGGGGTAGATTTAAATGGCACTTATCTGTAGTCATCATAACTTGGTAACTTGATGGAGGAATGTTAAGCACATTCCTCCTTCTACTCCACTGTTACCTAGCATGCTTTGTCTTCATATACTGAATTAATGAAACACAAGGACTTATGAACATGAGCAATGAGCAAGCAATCACTGGGACCACAAGATGCCTAGCAATATACATATTTAAGGAGATGTGCTTAAATGTTCTTGCCACCCTTTTCAAACTCTTAATAGCACTCATCTCTCAAATTGAGCAAGGCTGTACATAACAATCCTGTTGCAAATGTGTGTCTACCTATCTAGTCATCAATACTAGCATTAAAAGTAGCCAATGTAGCACTTTGTTTCACCTGCACTGGTAATGTATTGCATAGGCTGGGAATACATTGAGATAGGAGTATATCCTTTCAGTAATCCTGCTTATTTGTTGGAGTAGGTTTAGGTACATACTCGTGCATTTGTAGAGCCACTGGTTTTATGAAGAAATAAGATATAAGATATAATTCTTTTGTTCATGGCTCAAAATGTGAGACACAAGTCATCTGAGAGCAGCCAGTTAGCTACTGAGAATAACGAAAGTCATTCTACCCTATTATGGTAGCTGTGAGATTTTACGCCTTTTATTTTCTAGGTTCGAAATTTGTGGGTCCTTTCCAGTTGAACAATATGCTTGAATTTGTACATACCAAAGGTTGCATTATTTTCAATAATGGGTCAAACAAGTGAAAAGTACAGTGATAGGATAACTTCCGTGAATCTTAAAAACATTTCCTTAGAAATTAACCAGGCCAGACAGAAGGATTTCTGGGCAGTGGTAGGTTCATAGGTTCATAGGTTGGTACTAGGCTATCAGCCCTAGGGCCTATACAAGCCTAGCCATAACAATTCCCTGGCTATTTCTTCCCACATTATTTACTTTCCTGGACCCCTGTCTAGCAGGGTGACTGATGTGATCCCCGGGGTGAATTTCCTTTCTCCCATCCAATCGTCAAGGTTCCTCTTGAAGAGGTCCAAAGAGGCACTCTGCTTGACATGTATGGGCAATCTATTCCAGAGTCTGGGGAGTCTCTGAGTCAGGAACCTATCCCTCCAGCATGTTTTGTTTATTGTGATGACAAGGTTTAGATCCCTGGAGCGTGTAGCTCTGAGGGATTGGGATTTCTTTAAGTGTAGCATGTCCAACAGCTCTGGGTTTGACATGGCCTTGTATGTTAAGCAGAGATCACCTCTGAGTAGACAATATGCGACAGAGTATAGCTGGAGTTTTTAAGGCGGTCAGCGTAGGGCATCTGCTTTAGGCCTGTGATTCTTTTAGTGAGGTATTTCTGAGGCCTTTCCAGTTGTTGCAGATGTCTTGAGAGGTACATACCAAATGGGGCGTTGTATTCTATAATGGGTTTAATGAGGGATGAGTACAGTGGGACAATGACCTCCTTTTTTCTGGATGAAAAGCCCTTCGTGATGAGGTGTGCCACATAGAAGGATTTCCTTACTGTTGTGGCGATGTGGTTATCGAAGGTGAGACCACTGTCCACCTGTGTCCCTAAGTCTCTTATCACACTTTCTGTGTTTAGTGTACTGCCACCTATATGGTAATTTATGGATACATGTTTTTTCCCAAAGGGGATAACAATACATTTCTTGGCATTGAGCTTGAGCCCATGGCTCTGGCACCAAGCATCTGTTTCTGTAAGGCCCTTTTGTAGAGTATCCACATCATTTGGGATTCAATAATGGCTCCCAGTTTGCAGTCATCTGCAAACTTTGTTAGCCAGAGTCCCTTAGTGTTGACCTGTACTTCAGAGAAGTAGATGCCAAACAAGAGCGGCCCCAGGACTGAACCCTGAGGTACTCCACTTGTCACTTGTCTGGAGCTGGATTTGGAGTCGGCTACTTTTACAGTGTGGGTTCTATCAGTAAGCCATTTAGCAACCCATTGGGTGGCATAGGGATTAATGCCCAACTTAGTAAGTTTATCTATGATTCCAGAGTGGGGGATGGTGTCAAAGGCCTTGGCAAGGTCTAGATAGGCTGTGTGGACCACCTTACCCTTGTCCATGGCTCTGGAGACTGATTCAAAGAAGTCAATCAGGTTCAGGAGACAGGATTGGCCCTTCACAAACCCAAACTGGGTGGGGTCCAGTGTTTGAAGGTTGCCAATGTCTTTGTTTATAAGTTCCATGATAATACACTCCATGGCCTTGTAGATAAGGCTTGTCAGACTGATGGGACGGTAGTTTCCGGGATCCAAGGTGGATCCCCCTTGTGGATTGGGATAACTGTAGCTCTGCGCCACTCAGTGGGCACGAAACCTGAGGTGAGGCTATGATTAAACATGACACTTAGGTGAGGTGCCAGTTCATATTGTAGTTCATGTAGTACACAGCCCGGGATGTCATCTGGTCCCATGGATGCTGTATTCTTGGCTTTAGAGAGTGCGTTTTGTACCTGTGTGGCCGTTATTACTGGAATTTGGCAATCTTCCAGTATTGAGATGGGCCATTTAGGGGGTGAGAGGGGGGTGAAGTTGGCACTGAATCGATCTGCTAGGATACTGGCAATATCCTTCAGATCAGTATATTTAATGCCATTCTGGTTTAGCTCAGAGCAGATCTGAGCATTGCCATTTAGATTCTTGACATAGTTATAGAATGCTTTGTGGTTGTCTTTGGAATCTTTGGCAATTTTATTTTCGTAACTAGCTTTGGAGGATTTTATGAGGCATCTCAGTTTCTTACTGAGGCTAGTAAGGGAGTTTTTTGCATCCTGGGATTTTCCTCGTTTCTGCAAAAGTTTCTTCCTTTTGTTGTAAAGTTTGTTTATGGCAGGGGACCACCAGATTGGCTTCCTTTTTTTGGATGAGAGCATTTTGGTTCTATTTAGGATGGCACGATTCATGCATGAGTGGATGTGCTCGTACAGTGCCTTAGTGTAGGATTCAGCAGTTGAACTTTCAGTTCCCGTCTGCATGGGTGTCATGAAGTTTGTCACTTCTGACTTGAGTAGCATGAAGTTGGCTTTGGAGAAGTTGTTTATAGTGGTTTCTTTACTGGGGGGTGAGGGTGGGATGTGGATGTTAAGGGTGATTAGCTTATGGTCGGACCTGACTAACGAGGGGGTGACCATAGGTATGGAGCATTGATTTCCCATGTTGGTAATGACCAGGTCTAGGATATTGGAGCCCCTGGTGGGACTATGGATTAGTTGATCCAGGGCGTTGGAATTTATGAATTCCAAGAACCGTTGCGCAAAGGTGTTGGGACATGAGTAGTTTTCCCAGTTAATGGCAGGGTAGTTAAAATCACCCAGTATTAGGGTGTTTGGTTCTATCTTAATATTTTCCAGTATGTTTAGAAAGGTGTAGTGAGAATCTTGGGGTATGGTGGGGGATCTCTAGCAAGCTACAATTTGGATTGCAGTCTTACCTAGTGTTAGTTGCACTTGGAGAATTTCAGACACATTGTGTTGGCCAACTAGCCTGGTGGTGTGAATATCCTTGGTGAATATTGACACTCCTCCACCTTTAGTGTTTTGGTCCTGGTTTGGTGGCCGAAAAGTGTGGTAAGAGTTGTAGCCTGGTATTGCAGGGATGCTCTCTGGAGCCTTGAACCAGGTCTCAGTTACTGCACAGATATCAATGTTCTCCATTTTTAGGAGTGCCTCGAGAGAGTGCATTTTGAGGTTTAGACTTCTAGCACTGAGTAGCATTAACTTCAGATTTTGCATGCTTGTACCTGTTACGGTGGTGCTTTTGTCCTTTGAAGAAACATGATGATTGAATCGAAGCGCTACCCCCATAAGTACCTGGGTGTCTTATGACTATATCTGTCTGAAGAGGCATACCACATGTAAAATGTGCAGTGGAGGCAGATTTTTACTGGATGTTAATAAGCTGCACTTTTTTTACATTTAGCTTGAGACCGTTTTTTGGCACACGTGGTTAGTGCATATTCCAGACCTTGCTGTATCTTTTTAGTATCAGATGATGACAGGCTAACAGTGCCTGGCTTGCAGTCATGAGCAAACTTGGTCAGCAATAGTTCTGGGACATTGGTTTAGATATAAGTAAAATAAATGCCAGTGCTGATCCCTGTGGTAGCCCTCTAGTTTACATTTTATATTCAGAGAAGGTATCAACAACTTTCACTTTTTGGAATCTTTTGCATTAATCTGCAATCCAGCAAACTACATAGGGTTTTACATTGTTTGTCTAGTTTTTCTATAATACCAATATGGAGGATAGTGTCAAAAGACCTGGCCATGACAACATAATCACTGTGCATGAAGTGGCGATTATCCACAGTTTCTAAAGTCTTGCCAAAGCAGTTTATTAGATTCAGAACACAGGGCCTGCCATTCACAGAAGTCAGTTAAAGTGCCTGTGTCTGTATAAATGAGTTCTACCATGATATGTTCCATAACGTTTTATATATAGTTGGTAAGGCTGATGATCCTACAATTACCTGGCTCTCTAGAGGGAGCACACTACTGTAGAGGAGCCACCAAGGCTGCTCTTCAGCAGAAACCCTGGGATACACCAAGGCTGCTCTTCAGGCAGAAATCCAGTGATAGGCCAAGGCTGAACAGTTTTAAGTGTAAAAATGGTACATAAGAATATAGCCTGGTATATTTCCTACTCTAATGGAAGTATTATTTTTAAGTCTTTGTCAGGGATTCTAAGACTTGTTCCAAGGTGACATAGTGGAATCTAATTTTTCAGGTATAGCGGTAGCAACAATGTGAGTAGGTGGCTTAACATTAGCCTAAATTTGTCTCCTAATATATTGATTATATCTTTGGGATTGGATGAGCTAAGCAAATTGTCAAACATTATTCCTTCATTTCCTGACATAACCGAAGAAGGATTTGTAGTTTCCTTTACTATCTGTATTGACTTTAGCCTTGCAATCTGCTTTATATTTTCTAATGATGCTCTTAAGTTTATTGTTGGCATGTTTCAGTGAGGATTTAAGTTAGAGGATGGCTGGTTCCTACAGCTTTTCTTTGTTTTTCTTATTTTGTCATGCAGTTTATTAATACAAGAGTTCTACCAGACAGGTTTACTCCTGAATTTACCAATATATTTAGGACAGATAGGCAATGTTCTTTCTATGCAGCTGTTTAGGTGCAGGTAAGATTTGGGGATGAATGAGACAGCCTTTTTAGATGGATTCATCATTAGGGGACTGTTGGAAATTCTATACATCTTCTGCAAGCTGGCATAGGTTTGAATGGAAAAGTCATTAAAGACGTTCTCATTTGCTGGTTGAATGGCACCCCTAGACATGACAGAGAGGATGAATGACTTGTTGTCAGGTGATCTCTGCCTAACATACAAAGCTATGTCAAACCCAGAGCTGTTGGACATGCTCCACTTAAAGAAATCCCAATCCCGCCGAGCTACACGCTCTAGAGACTTAAACTTAAACCTTGTCACCACATTAAACAGAACATGCCGGAGGGATAGATTCCTGTCCCAGAGACTTCCCATACTCTGGAATAAACTACCTATCTATATCAAACAAAGCTCCTCATTAGCACTCTTCAAGAAAAATCTTGGTGATTGGATGGGAAATAGGAAATTCACCCTGGGGATCACCTCTGTGGCTCTGCTCGACAGGGGCACAGGAAAATAATTTTCTTGGGTGGCAAAAGCCAGGGTACCTTTTTGGCTGGGCTTGTATAGGCCCTAGGGCCAATAGCCTATTACCTACCTATGAACCTATAACCAGAAATGAGGAGATACTAAGGGGGGTACAGGTGGGGGCCAGTATCATAAGGATGAAGTAAAGGATTTTTGAGCTACTAATGGGTCGTTTTACAATTTTTCCAGTGCTTTGATGTGAATAAAATCTAACAAATGCTGAGCACATCTACTCTTAGAGGTGAGGATGTGTTAATCAGTGAATCAATGTTTTGGTAATTGAAGTCCCCTAGGAAGAAGGTATTTTAATCAGTCAGTGTTGTTTAGGTAATTTCCATGAACTTTGGGAGACATTGATGGGGATATGTAGCAATTGTTGGATTTCTTAAGGGTGATTTGGATTTCCAAGAACTCCAAGTTAGGTTCATGGATAATTTCATAGTATTTCTGAAAATGTAGATACTACCCTCCCATTTACTCAAAGATTTAAAAGTGTGGTAAGTACTAAACATTGTTATGGGGGGTTACCTTCCTCAAATAAGTAATCATATTATTATAAGCGCAGAGAACATTTCAAATAAGACCAGAGAGCTGTGTTTTCAACCTAGTCACACAAATGTTCATCAATATTTTGTAAACACTAGGAGTCAAAACATGAAACTGCACTCACTGCAAGCATTCTTAACCCTGGAAGATGCTGACATTTGTGCAGTCACAGAAACCTGGTTCAAAGCTGCAGACAGCACCCTAGCCATACCTGCTTACTCATCCTATCATATATTCAGACCCCAAACTATGGGCAGCAAAGCAAAAGGAGGTGGAGTTGCAATATATATTAAAGACATTCCACTGCAGCATTCCTACAGTGTCATCCTCCCTGGTAAGATCTAACCACAAAGCAGTCACTCTCAAAGTTACCCCCCCCTTCCCCCGCCTAGCAAGGATCAAACAAAAAAACTTCTCCAAAGATGACTACAACCTCCTGAGGGAATATATAAACAGTTTCACAGCCCCCTCCCCCTCCATAGGAACTGACACATATGTCCAAACCTACACCAAAGTATTATACATGCATTTATATAGCTGCATGGAATCAGGAATACCTGACAGGACAAAATCATCCTCCTCAAGGAAGAGTAAACCTGTCTGGTGGACATCTACAATAAATAAACTCTATACTAAAAGGAAAAAATGCTGTCCAGGACTAAGAAGGACCAGGTGCCTAATTGGAAGCAATCTCTCCTTAGCCTGAAGAAGAAAATAAGAGCACTAGTGAAATCCTCCAAAGCAAACCTCAAGTTCAAACTAGCCACATCTACTAAAGATAATCATAAGGCCTTCTTCACATATGTCTGCAATCTCAAAGGAAGCACTCAGATGTGCTAAGAACTGGTGGTCAAAGACACCGTATTACGGAAATGCCAAAGATGTAGCTAACATGCTGGCAGACAGGTTCAGTTAAAACTTCACCCCTCTGTCTCCCCATCAGTAAATCAGGACATCCCCAGCACCTGACCCCTCCCCTTGTCTCTAGGGAGCAAGTCATCACTGTCCTCTCAAAGGCAAAAAATGCAGTCTACCTGGGACCCAATAACATCGCAGGCTGCATCCTACTTGAATTTAGGCAGGAACTTGCAGCACCATTAGGCACCCTATTCAACCAAAGCCAGAGTACTGGCTTTGTCCCAGCCAAGTGGATGACAGCCACTGTCATCCCTGTGCACAAAGGTGGAGTGTCCACCAATCCAGAAAATTATAGAACCATCAGCCTAACTACACTGATCGGCAAGGCCATGGAACAGATCATCATGGACCTCATTAAAAATGACATTGGCAACCTCAAAACACTCGATCCCACAGAGTTTGGTGTCATCAAGGGGAAGTCATGCTTGTTAAATTTACTCAAATTCTTTGAGACCAAAGCTATGAATGAGAGGAAGATGTGCACACTGCTTACCTTGACCTAGCCAAAGCCTTCAATACTATTCCCCACTCAGGTATACTAGATAAACTCTCTCAACTAGGCATCAATCCATATGTTATGAGATGGGTAGCAAACTGGCTCACTGATAGAACCCACCTAGTCAACATAGGGGAACCCACCTCAAGCAATAGACCCATAACAAGTGGTGTAACCCAGGGTTCAGTCTTGGGGCCTCTGTTGTTTGGGATATACTTTTCTGAGGTGCAGGCCAAAACCAGTGGGCTATAGTTGACCAAGTTTGCAGATGATTGCAAGCTGGGTGCTGTCATCAATTCCCCTACTGATGTGGACATCCTCCAAGAGCGTCTCACACAAATGAATGACTGGTGCCAGAAACATGGCCCCAAACTGAATGCCAAAAAATGCATCATCATTCCTTTTAGGGAGAGTGATATCTTCACAAATTATCATATTAATAACAAGGTCTTAAGCACGCAATCAGTCATGAGGGACTTGAGTACCCAGGTTGATAGCAAACTGACTTTTGACCACCACGTTGCCTCCATTGTACCGAAAGCTTTTACATGGCCCACCTCATTAGTAAGGGTATCTCATCCAGGGAGAAGGAGGTCATAACATCCCTGTATCCTTCCCTTATAAAGACCCATTAATGAATACAATTCCCTCTTCGGCATGTACCTGACAAAGTACATGCAGCAAGTGGAGACACCACAGAGGTTCCTCACCAGGAGAATCCAGGGCCTCAAACATCTACCCTACACAGATAGGCTAAAAGCCTGTCCCTCTAGTCAGTCTCCCACAGACTCCTCAGAGTTGACCTCTGTCTGGCATACAAAGCAATCTCAGGCCCTGTCTTGATGGGACTGCTGCACATCCACAAGTCAAGCTCCACTAGAGTAACCCACACACATGATCTCAACCTGGTCTGTGACATCAACAGGACTTGTTGGCAGAACAGATTTGTGTCCCAGAGACTCCCCCTTCTGTGGAATAGACTCCCTCTCCATGTCAAGCAGAGTACCTCATTAACCCTTTTTAAGCACAACCTGGATAACTGATGGGGAACAGAAAATACACCCCTGGGATTCCACGTATGTCCCTGCTGGACAAGGGCAGCAGGTGCTGACTTGTTGGAATACGGGCTAAATCCTTGGCCAAGCTTGTAAGGGCCTCAGGACCAATAGCCTTGTAACTTCCTATGATCCTGTGATCCTATGAAGCATTTATTAATTCAGTCACTGCTTACGGTTGACACATATAAGCTGTAATTTTTATACAGCCCCCACTTGTTCTTATCATTATGCTACAAGTCATGCTTGATTCAGAAAAGACACTTAACAAACCAGATAAAGCCGTCCATATAACTTTTAGTTCTGTTTCAATTATATAGTGGTTTTAACAACGACTTCTCAGCCAGCAATGCATTTCATTGGTTTATTGCAGCTCTGAAGTGGAATGAAGAAAGAAAACGAAATTCCATTTCAGCAGTCTAAATAAAGCAGAAGAGCAGCCAATGCACCCAGTTTTAAAACAGGAGTACACATTGTAAAGAGCAGTGATGGAGAGGTATGAAAATGATCTACCAGCTGCAAATCAGCAACTTTTTCCAAGGTCTTATATCGGTGTGGAAGGAAGAGGCCTAGGCAGCCTTTTTTGGCCTATTTTGTCATGTATTTCTTTGTATCCCTATCAGATGATCGAGTTTTTAGAAACTCAAAATTCATATGGTTGAGACCGTATGATCGATTTTTTAAAACACAAAGCGTTTGAATGGAGATCGCAGTACAGCGAAGATTGAGAAATTTACCCTTTTCTTCCCTGTAGTGTAATCTCGGAGTTGGTATATATAAATATATGTATATAATTTGCAGGGGGTGGGGGTGCAGGGGGGATTGACCCCCTGCAAAACTGTAAAAAAAAATGTAGATTTTTTTTGATGTTCTTGTTTTCAGAAACTCAATCATATGGTCTCGTCTGCATGAATTTCGAGTTTCTGAAAACTCGATCATCTGACATAGATCGACTTTTTTACACCTGAACTGAAAGCAATTCTAGAATGAAAATCAGCAGCAGTGTACAAAACAATGGGCATTATCTCACATTATAACATTACAACATTAAAACCAGTGACATACTCTTAAGAATTGTATGTTAAAATCATGTTGAGGGCGGAAGATATCAAAAACATCTTTCATTTTTTACAAGCATTTTCTCTAGGAAATCACTTTTGGAGTACTAGTGTTAGAATCCTGGATTAGTGCGGCAACAGCTGGCTAAACACAAAATTGTCAGAGTTCACCCCATCCCAAAAAACTTCAGTTTGTTTGTTAATGTGTACAAGTGATTGGTTCTTTATAACAGTTTTTGCAATGTTCTCATTTTAATGTTGCATATGATTAGATTTAGATTTAGGTGAATTTAAATTATATGAAATAACCACACTTGTGAACTATCATCTATTGTATGTGTTATTTATTTATTTATTTATTTATTTTGTAAAGTGCTTGTTTTGATCGTTATTCTCTCAACCCTGCTCCAAAATTTGTCCTAGGTCTATAGTGAGTTTATGTTAATCATATATGTACACTAGTACATTGTACATTCTTTTCTGTCATGTCTCTGGTCTTAAAAGCAAACATAAATGCAGTATTGATTCCATGACGCAGTGATTGCCATTAATCAATTAGACATTCATTTCCAGTACTCACTTTATCTTATTTCATTAAAACTAGGGCCTATCCTGACAACCAATATGGAAATGATGAACAGAATAATTCCTCATTTATACTGAACTCCATTACAGGATACAGACGCACGCACACGCGTGTGTACACACACACACACACACACACACACACACACACACTCTGATGCATACAACATAATCCCATGCCTATAGACAGTTATTATGACTTCTGGTTTACTTACCTGTATGTGTTTGGGATATGGAAAGTAGCTGGAATGTCTAATTAAATCAAACTTGAAACTAGAAAGAGTTGCATATTCATCAGGAAAGCATCTCAGTCAGTAATTGAACCAAAAAACCCAGAACTGTACTGCAGAAATTTAGGTGGTTGACACGCTTTTACAATTTCCCTAAGCAAAGTCTTTCTTATATAATCATAGTTAGATGGTCTCATGAGACCAATTTTGTACTTCCATGCTGATCATAATGACTTTCATAGCAGACCAAATGAAACACATTTTACACGTGAGAGAGAGAAATTAACTGGGAAATGAATTGTCATATCAAATACAGACCAGATAATAAGACATGATGAGTCCATTGTGGTCATTAACCCCACTCAAAGCACAAAACTTCCACAGACACAGAGGGAGACATGTATGCATACAACCATAAATACAAACATATGAAAGTGTATGTGTGTGTGTGTGTGTGTGTGTGTGTGTGTGTGTGTGTATATATATGCATATATATATATATATATATATATATATATATATATATATATATATATATATATATATATATATAGATATAGGTTTACTATCACATGTTCGTTCATCTTTTAGACAAACGAACTATGTGTGAAAACCACATAGTGGAACTGTTAAGGCGATCACCACAATTTCAAAGCTGGCAAGAGTGAATGGCCGCTGTTGTCAGCTCCAACATTGCAGTGCAGATTGCACTATAGTGGGGATGGGGAAATGTACCCTTATCCTCACTGTAGTGCAATCTCGGAGTTTGTATATATAAGTAGGGGGAGTGTGGGGGGTGCAGGGGGGCTTGCCCCCTTGCAAAAACCAGTTGTAGTATGTTGGGTGGGTAGGAGCATTTCAGTGTAGTCGACATTTTCGAAATTCGACTGCACTGAAATGCTCAGTTCGACATTTACACTGTTTTGTGTACAGATTTCCAAACATTTGGTTTGGACATCTGTACATTCAAACAACGTCATGTCGAACATGTGATAGTAAACCTATATATATATATATATATATATATATATATATATATATATACATACACACACACACACACACACACACACACACACACACACACACACACACTTACTTATACATTCATTTACTAGTTATTTTTCCTGCTACTGCAGTAGCCAAAAACTTCTTGAAATAGTAAATCTCAGGGCTAGCCCTTTTGAAAAATGCAGCAAATTTATTCTTTTTTTGGAAATTCTGCTAAGAATGACTGAAAGGAACTATGAGATTTAAAGGATCACCCTAGGGCTGATTAACTCTTTGCATCACAAATGCACTTGAAATCATTTTTTATGTTGCCCAATCAGTCTCTATTTCCAGGTTATTTTGGGTTTAATTAAGGAATTTCATAAAGTGTCAATTTACAAAGTAAATGTTCAAAGGCCTGAATACTTTCTATTTGCAGACATGTATGTTGATCTGATTTTCAAGAGGACAATGACTTATGTGTTTTTTGGGAAAGTTTATACAGTATAAACCATAGTTAGAATTTTTTTTAAATCCATTGCAATAAACAATATTAAGATGGAATCACTTACCTTGAATCCAGACCCATTGTTTTATTGCCTTATATTCACATGCATTTTTTTTCTCAAAATGTGTAAGTTATTTACCAAAACAATTGTACTTTTAACTAAGGAGCAATCTTATCATCTTCTGTCCTCTTCCCCATATCGAATGGGACTCTAGGCTGTCTGATTTTGAGATACAGTTTGAGTCTTTCAGCTATCCATTACTATAATCTGGCCACAGGCAAAGCTATATGTTAAGTAATGAGAGATAACTTGGCTACAAACTAAAAGGAGGATGTTAAACAAAATGGATATTCACTCTGACAGTGTTACTTACTTTAACCCAGAGACTAGATTCAGGACTGGATAAAGAATGCATTCTTTATGTAGTGAAGGTGATATCCAAAGTCAGAGGAAGCTTCAGTCAGTCTCTGAGCTCTGTCCATGCAGCTGGCCATAAATCCAGTGATTCCATTCAATAAGCAATGACTGAATGAACTTGTACAATTGTTAACTGATGGAGTTAAAAACATGCATCCAAGTTTCAGTTCTCCCAGAAAGTTTTACTTTCTGTCTTTCATAAAAAATAAATCTTCAAAAAGTAGTGTCCTCCTGATTCTCTGAAAGAAAGCATTTTTGCACAGTGACATTTTCACATTATCCATTCAATGCTCTGCATTGTGATTTGGTTATGTAATTATATGAAATAAGGAGTTCATTGCTCCTAATTCCTCAATAGTCACTGCTACATAGAAGCTGCAATTCCTGCGATACGTTTAAATTGCCATTCATCTGGAAGAATAAAATATCTGCTTGCCTTTTTGAAGGTATAGTCCTATGCAGTATTCAACAGTTATAGTTGCATGTTATCTGCCAGCAAAACAACACAGACTGGATCTGCAAAAAGATTCATTTAATTTTTAAAGGGTTAATGAGTGATGTTATAAATTCACTTTTTAATAGAGATAAAATGTATTATGTTCAGTAAAGTATACACAAACAAATAACATAAGCAGTTCTACAATGATCCATTTGAAACAGATATCAAATGTAGTTTGGTCACTGATTTCTAGATTGTTCTTACAATAGTAAGACAAACATTAATTAAGAACACGTGATATTTCTAAAATTTCAATGTCCTTAAGTTCAGTTTCCTCTAAATATGAAATATCTTTATAAATCTATGTGTGATTTTTTTTATACCCTTAATAAACTGGACATTCAGTTTGAACAGTTTACAGTTATTCTGGTACTTTTCTACCAGTGCTAGGTAATGTAACATTAGATGGGATGTAAATAAATGGAATCAATGTCGTTTTTTATTCGTAAAAATAAGGGAAATAGTTAAATATTATTGTAGTGATTTTTAGTAATATGTTTATTAATTAAGCACTGATGATTTTATAAATGCACATCACTGATGTTCAGCCCCCATAGTTGTGCTTAAACTATCTTCCTTTGAAAACTGACAATTAGAGGAGACATCTGGTCTAAAATGAATATATACATTTAGCAAAATGATTCACAAGGGGTATATTCTCCCAGATTTGATGTGAGTAAGCAAAACAATTCACAATGAAAATGGTTACTTGTATTATAATTGTCATTAGAGTAAGACATGCAGCAGACTTGTAATATGAAAAAAATCTGCAGGGGGCATCAGGCAGCTGTTTTCTGTGAAAAGATATTACAACTTCAGAAGTGAACTGATGCTCAGATGCACATTAATAAAGTCTTATTTAAAGATTTCCATATATAATATGCAGGCCTCCTTTTTGGGTTATTTGGATTTTGATGAAAGGGAAAAATTTGGATGGACTTTTCTTGCTGGTATTACCTACTTTCAGAACATTCTTTTTGGACAATTGGTAAGATCTGGTACCTTTCAAAAATTCAAAGTGTACCTACTGAGAGTTATTCTTTCCAGGATCGCTCTTTTTTCAAGTGCCAATGCCAACAGGTAAATTCACTGAAAAATCACTTTCATCACCAATGGAGTTTAAAGTTTAGCCCACTACTATGTGACTATGGAACTAGCATATACATTTATGGGGGTGTCACACATATTGGGGTGCAGACAGGCTTGCCCTCTGCAATAAAATCTATTTGGGAATCGTTGAGAGTGCCATTCAGTGAGTTCATTTTACTGCATTTGTACTTATTTAAATTATTTTCCACAGACTGGCATGATTCCTTTTGCAATAAACTCCAATACAAAGGGTAACAGCAATCAAATAAAACATAGAACATAAACCAAAACCAAAATGACTGCTGACGAGCGTCTAAATAAAAACTCTTTATTCACAACAATGAACATACAGTTTAACAATCTACTTAAATTCAGCCTGTTCAGTAGCATTTACTATATTTCTACCCCTTAAATTTATGTTGAAAACTTTTAAGACTAAAAAATTGAATTTATGTTGCTTAATGCCCTTTGTTTCAACATGTTTAACATCTGCATTTGTCAATTTAACTTTCCAAATATCACCAAGGTGTTTCAAAATGTATTCTGTCAGTTTTTACGTTGGTCTTACCAACATAAAAACCAAAACTCTCAGTGCAATTATCTAGATAAACAAGGTTAGATGTATTGCAGTCAGCAAAAACATTTATAGCAATTTCCTGTGTCTGTATCCACACAATTCAAAGATGCATCAATCTGGTTAAAAGTACTACACAGACAAAGAACAGTGCTAACTTTATTGCATGACTTGCCTTTGTTATTGTTGCTAGCCATGCACTTATAGCAAAGCTATTTATTTCAAAGACCTCTGATTTTTAAACACAAAAGATGGAGATTCCCCCCAGAATTTTATTAAACTTCATTTACCATTAAAAAGATCCAATTTTTTTACTAATATCACAAGAAAAATTTACATTACTAGAATACATGAGTGCCAAATTGCAAGGAGGATCACAACTAACAGCATCCTCAGTAACAGGTTTGAAGGCTTAAAAAAATACAGTCTGGCTTGTGATGACCTGGTGTCTGTGGTAGTGTGGACTACTTTGTCAACATCCCTGGCCAAACAACTTCTATTTATAAAATCCTTTCTCATTTAACAAAATGCACATGGTAACAAGGTTGATGTTATAACTAATTTAAAACTTTTTACTTGCAATGTGACTGTGTATGTAAATGTCTCTGTTAAATATTCCCTAACTAACATACCACTCTCACTAAACCTTTAGCAACCTTCTATTATATCCCTCCAAACAGATGCCCATATTACCTGGGGACACAGTTGGGTTGCATTGTATGGCTAGGCTTATAAAGGCCATGATGGTCATTAACCTAGTATATACCTATTAACCTGTAAGCTTTTGTGTTTTAACCCTCAGTGATTTATCAGCTGATTTAGCCAACCTGCTAGCAGATAGGTTCAGTGCAAACTTCACCCCCCTATCCCCCAAATGACCCATTCAACATCCACCATACTTGTCCCACACATCACATCTCCATAGTTCAGCTGTTAAAGACCCTATCCAAGGTAAAGAACACAGCTTCCATGGGACCTAATATCATCCCAGGCTGTATCCTCACCATGTCCAGCAAGAACTAGCTTCACAATTGAGCACCATATTCAACCACAGCCTAATTACATGCTTCATTCCAGCAGAGTGGAGAACTGCCATTGTCATCCCCTTCCACAAAGGTGGTGCCACTACTGACCCTGGTAACTGTTGCCCCCATTAGCTTGACAAGTCTGATCTGTAAAGCCATGGAGCGTATTATTATGGAACTCATAAACAAAGACAGAGGCAATCTCCAAGCACATGACCCCACCCAGTTTGGATTCATCAAGGGCAGATCTTGCCTGTTGAACCAGGTTGACTTCTTTGAGACTGTCACCAAGGCCCTGGATGAGGGAAAGTCAGTACATACAGCTTACCTTGACTTGGCCAAGGCCTTTGACACAATTTGATAAGCTACCACAACTTGGCATACATCCCTATAACATCAGGTGGGTGGCCATCTGGCTAACCATTAGGACCCACAAGGTCAAAATAGGTACCTCCACCTCTGACAGCAGAGCTATCACTAGTGGTGTTTCCCAGGGATCTGTCCAGGGACCTCTACTGTTTGGCAACTACTTCTCAGAGGTCCAAGCAAAGACAAAAGGCCTGTGGCTGGCCAAGTTTGCAGACAACTGCACATTGGGTGCTGTCATTAACTATCAAAATGATATTAACATACTGCAATAGGATCTCACAGCAACAAAAGACTGGTGCCAAAATCATGGCCTTAAGTTAAACACAAAAAAATGTATCATCATACCATTCATCAAAAACACATCCCTTACTGATTATCACATCAATGGCAACTTCCTAAGCACACAACCTATGGTGAGACATCTGGTTACTCAGGTTGACAGCAATCTCACATTCAACCATTATGTAGTGGCAGTCATCAGAAAAGCCTTTTACTTGGATCATCTCATAAGTAAATGGATTGCATCCAGAAAAACGGAGGTTATTACCTCTCTGTAGTCCTTCCTGATTAGGCCAATAATTGAATGTAAAACCTTGTTTGATATGTACCTCTCTAAACACATGCACCAACTGAACAGGCCACAGAAATACCTCACAAAGAGAATCCATGGCCTCCAACACCTTTCCTATGCAGACAGGCTCAAACCACTATCAATCTACTCAGTATCATACAGATTGCTCAGAGGTGATCTGTGCCTTGCCTACAAGGCAATGTTGGACCCTGCACTACTAGAGATGCTCCATATCTGTAAGTCTAACTCCTCGTGCATTGCCCACTTGAAAGGCCTAAATCTAATATACAACATCAAGAAAACTTGCTGGAGAGACAGCTTTGTCTCCCAGAGGCTGCCCCATTTCTGGAATGGACTTCCTATACATATCAAACAGAGTACCTCACTGACCCTCTTCAAGCGCAACCTTGATGAGTGGATGGAAAACCACAAATTTGTTCCAGGGGTTTGACCTGTGTCCCTCGCTGACAGGGGTGACAGGTGGTGACTGAGGTTTTTTTTGGAGATAAACTCTTGGCTAGGCTTGTAAGGGCCCCAGCACCATTAGCCTAGTAACCGCCTATGATCCTATGATCAGAAAATAAAGACACGAGTGAAGGTCTGGCAGTAATGCAGAGGCTTAAGGCTTTAAACTCTTATAGAGATGCTTCCTGTAGTCAAGGGTACAGGGTTTGATTCTTCTTACCTCCATTTCCCTACTGTGTGACATAATCAGACAGTACTCCTTGGCTGCCCCTTTACCTGGTCTAAATACAGAAATACAGAAAGATAGGGCTTACTTATGAAGCTAAATAGTCATATGAAGTTTCTATATAATAAGATAAGAGCCAGATAGTAATGAACCCAACCATCCCCTTCATACTAATTTTCCATTACCTGTTTCTCTGTAATTACCATAAAACACTATTGAAACCTGTCAACGTGCATGCAGTTTTCCTATTTTCTTCTTTCATTTTACAATGACTACAGAGACTTGGATTTGATTTAAAACTTCTATTAATAATTTTACAGCAAAAACACTGACAGCCATTTGATGAACAAAACGCTTTCATACTGAAAACAGACAGCATGAGCAACAGTAAACTTCTCTTCTTTTGAAACTCACATTTATTGAAAATGCATCTGGAAATCCATTCATAGATTCATAGATTGTTAGTAGGCTAATGACCTGGGGGCCCTTTCTAAGCCTAGCCATTCCAATTTTCCCAAAATAATAACAATGTCCTGTATCCAAATAGGGCATGGAGGGCAGGCATTTATAAGCTACCTTTGTCCATAATGGACATGGGTACCAGGCCCAGTGTAAATTTCCTATTCGCCATCCACTGGTCTAGGTTGTGCTTAAACTGAGTAATCGAGGATCTCAGCTTCACATGGACAGGAAGCCTATTCTATAGGAGAGGCAGTTTGTCGGACACATATATGTCTTTCCAGCATGTTCTGTTTAAGTTACAGACAACATACAGGTCCTAAGGCCTTGCATTTCTGGCACTCTTTGACTTATGAATATGCAGGGGATTCGTAAGTGCGGTGTTTGTGGATGCCTTGTAACCCAGGCATAGATCACCCCTCAGCAATCTATAGGAGGCTGAGTAGAGGGCAAGGGGTTTAAGGTGCTCTGCACAAGGCAGGTGTGTTATGCCTTGCATTCTTTTTGTAAGGAGCCTCTGAGGTCACTCTAGTTACTGCATATGCCTGATGAGGTTCATACTGAAAGGAGCATTGTACTCTAAGACTGGTCTGGTAAGGGCAGAGCACAGTGGGATAATGGCCTTTTTGGACCTAAATTCCATGCCCTTAATTATAAGTTGTGCAACATAAAAGGATTTCCTCACCACTGTGGCCATATGCTGATCGAAGATAAGGCTACAATTTACTCATGTAGCCAGATCCCTGACCACTATGTTGATTCTTAGGGGCATATTATCAACATGATAATTAGCCGTGATTATTGACTTACCAAAGGGTACAATTATGCATTTGTTAGCATTGAGTTTAAGAGGATGGCTGTGGTACCATTTGGTAGTCAGAAGCAGGCTTTTTGAAGCACTAATTAGGGGCTATCTAAAGGGTGCAAGTATTCAATCAGCAGATATGTAATGCATTTGTTAACATCTTGGGACAGCCTAGTGGACACAAGCATCTCTATTCAGAGGTAGCCCAACACCACTGTCTGGTGAAATGGCTTAGCCAAACTCCCACTGGACAAACAATAGGCGAGGCAATCAAAAGCGGCACTACAGAAACCGTCTCATTCCTAGCTCATAATCGTAATGTATCTGTGTGCACTAAGTACCAAGCTGTTGTATCACAACAATGTGTTTGATACCCTTGTACCTATAAAAACACGTTAAATTAAAAATGCATTCATAGTAAAGATATGAATATTAAACTCATAGCCTTCTCCTTCTGCAATTTATTCACAGAAAAAAATAGCACACTGTCAACATTCAACAAAATGATGAAACTAAGGATTGTACATTGTACCCAAAGAACATCTCTCATATGATGAAACTCCTGTTTGTTGTAATTAACTCCTTTATACCATAACAACTCTGGGACACACACCCACACACACACACACACACACACACACACACACACACACACACACACACACACACACACACACACACACACGTGACCATCAATTACAGTCCCTTGTATGATTGCATACATTAAAAAAGTGAATACTTAAATAATAATCTAGAAGTGTATTTCAGTTCACTGCTGACCGAAATATTTGGTGCTTCCCACCGTACAAACCCAATGCCCTCCCATCCTCCCAGCCTCTTAGCTCAAGAGTCAGAGACAAAGACCCAACAATCAGTCATGGTTTTAAATATTTCTCTTATACACTTAGAAATGTGCATTATAAAGTCTAAAACTCATAAATGACATTATTTAGTAAATGTAATTCACAACAAATTGCCAGGAAGCATCACATTTTACAATGAACAGACTATAATAAAGCTCAATTTCTTTGCTCAAGACAAAATCAAAACTAATAGTGCGCATATGTTGTGTGTGTTGGAGGGGGGGGGGGGCAAATGTAAATACTACTTTTTATCTGTTAACCAACTGGAGAAAGTGTCTATTTTCAGGGGTGACCCAGGAGTACTGTTTAAGTGGCTTGTTAACAGACCAATGTAGGCAAATTGAGGTGGGAGGATTCAAACCCTGCACATTTGACTGCAGGAAGCAGTTCATTAGCAGTTCAGAGCCTTAAATGCCAGATATCTTTAATTCACTTAAACATTTAACAGAATTACAACAGGACATGCGTTTTCCAATCACTGCAAACTATGAAACTCTGTTTACTGATTTATCAAAAACAAAAAATATTTTAGGGAGGTCTGCCAGTTGTGGAGGATAAATTCTTCAAGCTTTTAATGCACTACCTCAAGGGTACAGTGTTTAATTCTTTCCACCTCTAGCTCTGTGACACTGAGCAAGTCACTTAACCAGACAATTCTGACGATACACAGTCTTTCCTAAAGATACCTCAGTCTTACTTGCTGCTAAATGTAATAAAAGTTACCCCCTGACTGCTGTTAAAAATTTTAGTAAAAAACATCTCAGAGTCCCTTTAAAAGGCCCATTCTGTCCTGTGGTGTAAGAATTCTTGCCAAAAGAGTTGACTGTGCTTTTGTGCCTAGTTGGAAACTGTCAACCATGCTTCTATGTGCTCAGCCAGGCAAGAGAGTCAACCACACTTGCATGCCTGTGTGGAAAATGTCAGCTGTGCTTGTTTGTAACCAGCTGGGTGAGAGACCTTTAGTATTACAGGGAATGGGGCACTCAGGAGGACACACACTTTCAAAGACAGGCACATGTCCCCATGCCCTCCCCTAGTGCCACTTGTTAAAATAATAAAGGACCAGTCCTGTAACACCCCATATATATATATATATATATATATATATATATATATATATATATAGCATTTATCTAAATCTTAGATGTATGTAAACAAGTCTGCAAACTCATTTTCCACATAGCTGTATTGGTAATTCCGTCCAACTGTCCACTTCTGATATACACTCATGCATACATACACACACACACACACACACACACACACACACACACACACACACACACACACACACACAAACACATACACAGTTAGCTAGCCAGAATCCAACATTATGAACAGTTATCCTTATTCCCAATCTTTTACTTAGTCCTGCAGACTGTTGAGACTCTAGGCTGGAATACCAGATCAGTGCTTCACAGATTTCACTGTCTTTTTTTCATTAAAATAACATGTTACTCGAGTCCACTAGTTCTACAGACATGAACTCTCTTTGGCAACCTTTGTATCCAGTCTATTGTTGCTACTGTTATTTCTTACTATCCATCTTTTCCTACTATGTGATTGTCTGTGTCTCTATGTCATCTCGTTTATTCATATTTTTCTTTTTTTTAATTTTTTTAATTGTTTTTAGTTAACCTGAAAATAGTCCATACGGGTTGGTGTACTACACTGGTTAACAAATACATGCGTATATACTTATGTACATAAATAAACAGCATGCTGACAATAAACGTTTCTAACCATAGTGCACAATACAAAGTAAGGAACACTGGAAAAATTAAATGCATGTGGCGTGTGTGTGTATGCGTGTTTGTGTGTGTGCCATGTGTCTGGCTGTGTGTGTATGCATGTGTATAGCATTATGAGTATATGAATAGCACTAATTATCTCTAGTTGTCATCTACTATGAATTTTCTCAATTGTAAATCCTTGAAAGTAGACTGTTTCATACATGGTAAAGGAACAACTTGTAATAACTGCTTTTTATAAGGGGGAAAGACCCACTAAACCTCTCACTCCCACCAAACTTATTGTGTGTGTGTGTGTGTGTGTGTGTGTGTGTGTGTGTGTGTGTGTGTGTGTGTGTGTGTGTGTGTGTGTGTGTGTGTGTGCGTGTATATGTATATATGTATGTACATAAACAATGACATTGGCAATCTCCAAACTCTGGACCCCACCCAGTTTGGGTTTGCAAAAGGCAGATCATGTCTTCTAAACCTGATAGACTTCTTTTAAACAGTCACCAAAGCCGTAGATGAGGGTAATGTGGTTCACACAGCCTATCTAGATCTCGCCAAAGCTTTCAACACCATCCCTCACTCTGGAATTACAGATAAACTCACTAAACTAGGTATAAATCACTATGTCACAAGATGGGTTGCCAACTGGCTCACTGACAGAACCCACACTGTGAAAGTAGCAGACTCCAAATCCGACTTCAGACCAGTGACAAGTGGAGTACCACAGGATTCAGTCCTGGGTCCTCTCCTGTTTGGTATCTACTCTGAAGTACAGGCTAACATGAAAGGTCTTTGGCTAATGAAGTTCACAGGTGACTGCAACCTAGGAACCATAATCAAAACTCCTAACGATGTGGAAATCCTACAAAAGGGCCTCACTGAGACAGATGCCTGGTGTCAAAGCCATGGCCTCAAGCTCAATGCCAAAAAGTGCACTATCATCCCTTTTGGTAAAAACTCTGTATCCATGAACTACCACATAGGCGGTAGTCTACTTAACACCAAAGGTGTGATAAGAGACTTTGGGATACAGTTGGACAGTAGTTTCTCCTTTGATAATCACATTGCCACAGTAGTCAGGAAATCCTTCTACGTGGCGCACTTCATCACAAAAGGTTTCTCATCCAGGAAAAAAGAGGTCATTGTTCCCCTCTACTCGTCACTCATTAGACCAATTATAGAGAACAACGCCCCTTTTGGTATGTACCTCACAAGACATCTACAACAACTGGAAAGTCCGCAGAAATACCTCACAAAGAGGATTACTGGCCTCAAACAGATGCCCTACGCAGACTGTCTAAAAAAACTCCAGCTTTACTACTCAGAGGCGATCCCTGCCTAACATACAAAGCTATGTCCAGTCTAGAGCTGTTGGACATGCTCCACTTAAAGAAATCCCAATCCCTCCAGCCTACATGCTCTAGGGACCTAAACCTTGTCACCACAATAAACAGAACATGCTGGAGGGATAAATTCATGTCCCAGAGACTTCTCATACTCTGGAACAAACCACCTTTCTATATCAAACAAAGCTCCTCATTAGCACTCTTCAAGAAAAATCTTGATGATTGGGTGGGAGATAGGAAATTCACCCCGGGGATCACTTCTGTGGCTCTGCTCGACAGGAGCACAGGAAAATAATTTTCTTAGGTGGCTAAAGCCAGGAGACCATTTGGCTAGGATTATATAAACCCTAAGGCCAATAGCCTAGCACTTACCTATGAACCTATATATATATATATATATATATATATATATATATATATATATATATATATATGTATATATGTATGGGTCTACTTCATAACATTGAAATTTCATAACATTGAGACCAAAACTTCTAAAACCCAAAACATTGAAAACTCGGAACATTGAAAGTGTGCCTCATAACATTGAAAACTGCAATGCATATGTAAATAACATCCTCTCCACCTACAATAAAACCTAACTAGCAAACACACTGAAGTTAGGAAATTAACTTTATTCCACTGTAGTGCAATCTTTGAGTTGGTAAATTTAATTTACTGGGGGTGTGGGGGGCTTGCCCCCCCCTGCAGAAACATAGTAGAAAATGCGTTTGTTAGGTAGGTGGTGTTGTAGGTGGAGGAGATCTTATTTACTTGTGCAATGTAGTCTGCAATGTTATGAAGCACACTTTCAGTGTTCTGAGTTTTCAATGTTTTGGGTTTGCAGTGTTTTGAATTTTCGATGGGGTTACCTTCAGTTCACTGACAGCCCACTTCCCAGAAACTTCAGATCACTGACATTCGCAAAGCCAATGTTTCCCGCAAAGTAAGTAAACACTTTTCCATCCTGATAGAATAATTACCCAAAGAAAAAAAAACACCCCCCCCCCATGTAGGGGGCTTCCCCCCACACAACCCCCTTACTAAATAAACCAACTCCGAGAATGCATTACCGCGGGGGGTAAGGGGCAAAGTTCAAGTAGATGGCTAAATGGTTACTTACTGCATGGGAAATGTCTGCATTCCAGATGTTGTGATCTGAAGTGTCAGTAAACTGCGTGTCGGGGAAGTGGACTGTCGGTAAACTGAAGGTAAACCAGCATCAATGTTATGAAATTCAACATTATGAACTTTCAATGTTATGAAGTAGACCTATATATATATATATATATATATATATATATATATATATATATATATATATATATATATATATATATATATATATATATTCATGATCACACAACATTGAAAAAGGAAGAAATTCCCCAAGATATGTATCATCTTTTAACTGTAACAGGCGTCTTCAGTTACTATGATTTAATCTCACATGATGAAACCCATATGATGAAACATATATTAAATAAATAGGATGAAAAATCATTGCAATGCCTCAAAGAAATGTGTAATGCATAATATGTTTTTAAAACAAGCAATGAACCTATGCCAAGACAATGAACATCTCACTCACAGTAAGTGTACAGTTGTGTGTGTGCATGCATGAGTGTGTGCACACTTTTATAGCTCCAGGTGCCTAAAGGAGATGGTATATATACAATATTGTGATTTATAAAGATTTTAGGCTGCTATGGTAACATAAACCTAAGTGTCATCTGTACGATATAAATCTGTCATACATAGGTAATTCCATTTGTAGCACATTAACAGAATGCCCCACTGCTGAAGCTTGAACAAGCATAGATCTCTCAGGGATTTCAAATCACAGTGCTTATTCACTGTTGAATTGCTGCTCTAAACTGTCTGTATATATTATATTCACCTTTCCCATAAGCAAGGGAAACAGCTAAGCAAGGTTCAGGTTAGATGAGTTCACTTAAATGGTTAATAAGTGAATACATTAAAACACTAAAATTCAAATCATTTCATTTTATATGCAATTCAGATATCAGAGATAAAATAATTAGCCACCCTGATGTATGACAGCTGCTAAGAATAGAAGCATTAACTGAAAGAACACAGACTTTGTGTTTTATGCATGGAAACAGTCATGCACAGAAAGATGATACCAGAATAAATTTTCTGTATGAGATCCAATGTGCTTGGTGCCATACATTAAAGCCTTCAAGTTACTAATGACTGAATTTCTACAAATTTGTGGAAGCTCAAATTTATAGTAATCTACTATCAGGGGTATGCTTTTGTTGTACAGACTGATGGTTGTAGCAATGATGCATGATTGGGATATGGGCTATACTCTGATATATTTATGACTGCTGGGAGAGTGGTCACAATGTCAGGGCCTGCCCTGAAACAGTATGTCTGGAATGCATATGAAAATCCTAACTGCACCATGCCTGACAGAGTCAGTTAATACAAATCAACACACGTCCCATCTCACAGAATGGCTGCAGTTTATGCTGATAATCAGTTTCAGGTATGCAGAATGTAAAGCACGGAACTACTAATGCACACACACACACACACACACACACACACACACACACACACACACACACACACACACACACACACACACACACACACACACACACACACACACACACACACACACACACACACACACACACACACACACACACACACACACACACACACACACACACACACACACACACACACACACACACACACACACACACACACACACACACACACACACACACACACACACACACACACACACACACACACACACACACACACACACACACACACACACACACACACACACACACACACACACACACACACACACACACACACACACACACACACACACACACACACACACACACACACACACACACACACACACACACACACACACACACACACACACACACACACACACACACACACACACACACACACACACACACACACACACACACACACACACACACACGCACACCCACACACACACACACACACACACACACACACACACACACACAGACACACACACACCACACACACACACACACACACACACACACACACACACACACACACACACACACACACACACACACACACACACACACACACACACACACACACACACACACACACACACACACACACACACACACACACACACTCACACACACACATACACACACACACACACACAGACACACACACACACACACACACACACACACACACACACACACACACACACACACACACACACACACAGACACACACACATATTTATATTAAATTCCATTAAGGATAAAGCAGATGCATTTTGAATGTGGGCAAGGCCACACAGGAACTTTTATCAGCTATTTCAATATTTCCTTATACCAAATGGATTTTCCCTTTCAACATCATAGCACTGACTGAGGTGTACGTGCACAACAAGGCAGTCCATAACATATTCCACATTGCCTAGTATTGTAATGTTTTCTGTATACATGGCTGATGCATCAGTCACTATGTCTGAGAAGCAGATTATGATCTTTAACAAAGCATGCCTCTGTGAACACTATTGTTGTGAATCTACATATATTCCTTTGCCAATACATTCCTTAGTGCTTTTTGCTGCCATTGCCTGATGACCATTTTTGCTGACCTGTACACCAGCTTCTTATACCTCTCGTCCCCTGTGGAATAAATCTCAGGATTCTACAAGAAATCTGTGCGGTGCTACCTCTCTTAGGGAACCAGTTTTAGAGAGAAGAACCATCCATAGGAAAGGCCATCCCCTAAGCAGCCATACAGTGTGGATAATTTTTTTTTTTCGTAGCCTATGTTTTCATTCATCTGACCAGTAGATGTTGTCATGTGCTCACAGTACCTCCTCAATGCAAGGGTATTCTCCCACATACTTTCTGAATGTGATTGCTATGCAAAGCAGAGCTTATTGTATACATACATCTTGGCCCCATTTGCAGCTGGCCAGCTCACATTTTTCCAGTAGGATCAAGTGATGTACTGAGTTGGGAAACCTCTGTCTCAGTGGATGGCAGCTAGCATCAGTCAGTCCCATAATGTCCTCATGAACTGATCCACTCTATAGGTCACTAACAGAACTGGGGTTGTCTGGGTCATTCATATGCCTTCATCCCTCTATGTCACATTCTTTTCTAAATAATTTTGTTATTCTTTAGAAGTTGAGATGGTGACAAGGAACGGTCATGTTTATTAGATTAGATTAGATTAGATTAGATTAGATTAGATTAGATTAGATTAGATATAAATGGTATGAGCATATTTCTCATTGTTGCAAAGAGCTTAAAGTATATAGAATGTTCACGTATATATCCTATAAACAGCACTAGAGATCAATGGATGTTCATGTACAGTGCACTCATGTCTGCTAATATTTAATGAATAAGCTAAAACAAGTATTGTTAAATCATGCATAAATTATTACAATGTATATGCCTGCATGACTTTTTGTGTCTAACAATATTCTGTTTAAACAACAGGATATACATTTCTCTGTGTACCATTAACTGTGCTTATTTAGAAGATATAAATGAAGACAGAATTTTATGCTGACTTAGAGATTTACAATAATTATCACTTAGTTTATTTCTACTCTTCTGTTCATTTACTTTAAGAGTGAGATAAGTATCTGGGAACTATAAGAAAATATTATGCTATTAAGGTACCCAAAGATTTTCTAAGTGCTAATGCATATGGCACACTTACAAATAACAGTTCTAATCTCATTTTCAGCCAAGGCTGAATAAAGTAAACAACACATACCTGTGTGCCTCTGCTATAGTGTTAAGACATACAGCATAAATGTTGCATTACCTGGGTCCCACTGTGGATCATCTATTTTCATTTCTTCTTGTCCTCTGTATCTTGCTCTGTCACACTAACCACCTGCATGTCCTCTCTCACCACATCCATAAATCTTATCTTAGGCCTTCATCTTTTCCTCTTACCTGGCAGCTCCATCCTTAGCATCCTTCTCCCAATATACCCAGCATCACTCCTCAGCACATGTCCAAACCAGTGCAATCTTACCTGTTTGGCTTTGTCTCCAAACTGTCCAACCTGAGCTAATGTACTCATTTCTAATCCTGTCCATCCTCTTCACACTCAATGCAAATCTTAATGTCTTTAACTGTGCCACCTCCAGCTCTGACCTATAGTTGTAAATAAAGGCAGTTACACATATTTGAAGTAATCAATCTGCGGGTACTTGTAAGTCACTGGAGGAATGTTGTTTACAGGACCACTCTTTCTCTGCCCAGAGAACACCAACTGTTATAAATCCAGTAACTTTCTAGTCTAGTAGGTGTATTCTAAGGGTTATCATTGCTTTGTATACACACAACCAATGTTCATCAATGTAGACATTAACAAAATTACAGCAGTGCTATCATGACAATAACAAAATAGTGTGTATGTATTATTGTTGCCATTTTGTCAGCATCTATGGACTAAAGCATTTCTTCTGATTAATAATTGCAGCTCCAGACCACTGTCTTAAATGTTTTTTAATCTTTCATTTTAATGCAGATTTTGCCTATTTTTACACAATTATAGCAGTGCTATAAATGGCAATAGCCAATTGTGTCTGTGAAAGCAGTTATGACAAAGCCGTGCACATAGTCACCAATTGGGCAATTAAACATTATACCCAGACTCAGTTACATTGTTTAAGCAATGGTTTAATTGTCTCGTGTATTCACCTAATGCTATGTCTTGTTTACCTTTTTAATGCACAGTGTAATAGCTAAGCACATGGTACTATGTATGATCTTTATGTATTTGTTCGTTTTTTTTTTTCTCTCCTCACTTTCATGTGTACCCATGCGTCTTGATGGACCATAACTTAGGTCCATTCTGCATGTGATGTGCCATCACTGAGGTTCAATGGGATTGGCACATGCTCTGGTTTATAACTGGTTTAGATAATGCATGTGATCTTGTGACTATTGCTGCACAGGACATTTCTAAACATTATCTGGTGTTACTTGTCTCCTCTCTCATTGGGGTTGTAGCAGTCAGATGCCATGATGTAACTGGTTAATTTCTGACTTGTGACATCTGTGATGCATCATCTGGCCTAGAGATCTCAGGCTATAACACTATACTCCTAATGACACAATACTGTTGCATGAGATAATGTCTAGTTATCATCTCCTAACCCTAATCATTATGTTGACTTCTTATGCATCAATCCTAGTGTCTTGTCTGTCTAAAGCCCTCTTTTCAATTACTTTTATATAACATTTTTCAGCTTATCAAGGCTTAGCTTACTTAAGTCAGCACATTGTAAAGTACATTATATCAGGAAGAGGAAAATAAATGTAAATGAAACAAAAACTCATAAAACACTACACACATTTTACCATCCTTCAGTTGTTAGAAGACTTGTTTCTATCAGGAATTGTGCAAAAACTGAACATATCAAACAAGTTACAAGTGCTACAGAATTAAAAGTTATTAAAATATACCAAGCCACAACAAAACAAGACTGCTATAAGTTCATGTAATTCCTCCAACCTGCAACCATTTTATTGTCCATCCATTGTTCTCTGTGCCCTGCCATGCCTGTTTGTTCCCTCCCTCATATGATTAGACACATGCCATCTGCATGTGTGTTAACTGTCTTAATTGCATTAGTGCATATTCTTGTTTCCTTTCCATTCAAAGCAGTCTAATCCCAAGCCTAATACAAACTAATGTTTTTCTTACTAATCCACACTCCTTCCACAAGGAAAACAGTACAAAAACATGCTGACAAATATCTATCAGACTGTCGATGTACACTGACTTTCCTTACAGGTTCACAGGTGCATTGTCTTTGCATGCTATGTTTACCATTGATATGTTTTCATGAATTGTGTCGATCTACAGGAGATGTATCTTTGGCAATGGGCATGTATCATATGCTTTGAGTAACAGGTTCTGTAGTATGCAGTCACTGCAAGGATTTCTATATGCTGCACCCATATGTTTATATCCATAATATACCATACATTTTACATAGTAATGACTCATATTGTGTGCATGTGTATGCGTGTATTTGTGCTTGCATCTGTAATTCAGTGACTGCCATTACAATACTGTAGAGTTACTGCTGCATTCTGAAACTGGCTTGTCATGATCTTTTGGGAAGGGGAAGTTGATGAGCTTACACAATCTGTAGATTTTTTGAATAGTAGCATGTTTCCTGAAATTTTCCATGCATGCCTCTCTGAGCAACATAGAATTATTAAGGCATCTATATTACATTATCGAACCTTTAAAAATTTGAACATCATATGGTCGACACTGTATGATTGAACTTTTAAAGTTCCAAAATGTAATAAAAAGAAAAGCTAACTTCATGCTACACAAGTCAGAAGTGACAAACTTCATGACACCCATGCAGACAGGAACTGAAAGTTCGACTGCTGAATCATACACTAAGGCATGGTACGAGCACATCCACTTATGCATGATTCATGCCATCCCCAATAGAACCAAGACACTCTCCTCCAAAAAAAGGAAGCCAATCTGCTGGTCCCTTGCCATAAACAAACTTTACAACAAAAGGAAGAAACTGTTGCAGAAAAGAGGAAAATCCCAGGATGCAAAAAAACTCCCTTACCAGCCACAGTAAGAAGCTGAGATCCCTCATAAAATCCTCCAAAGCTAGTTATGAAAATAAAATTGCTAAAGATTCCAAAAACAACCACAAGGAATTCTATAGCTATGTCAAGAATCTAAATTGCAATGCTCAGATCTGCTCTGAGCTACAACAGAATAGCGTTAATATACTGATCCCAAGGATATTCCCAATATCCTGGCAGATCAATTCAGTGCAAACTTCACCCCCCTCTCACCCCCTAAAGGGCCCATCTCAATACTGAAAGATTGCCAATTTCTGGTAATAATGGCCACACAAGCAAAAGCTGCACTCTCCAAAGCTAAGGATACAGCATTCATGGGACCAGATGACATAACAGGCTGTGTACTACATGAACTACAAAATGAACTGGCACCTCACCTAAGTGTCATGTTTAATCATAGCCTCACATCAGGCTTCATGCCCACTGAGTGGAGCACAACTACAGTTATCCCACTCCACAAGGGGGAATCCAACTTGGATCCCAGGAACTACCTCCCCATCAGTCTGATGAGCCTGATCTGCAAGACTATGGAACGTATTATCATGGAACTTATAAACAAAGCTATTGGCAACCTTCAAACACTGGACCCCATGCAGTTTGGGTTTGTGAAGGGCCGATCTTGTCTCCTGAACCTGATTGACGTCTTTGAATCAGTCTCCAGAGTCGGGGACAAGGGTAAGGTGGTCCACACAGCCTACCTGGACCTCGCCAAGGCCTTCGACACCATCCCCAACTCTGGAATCATAGATAAACTTACTAAGCTAGGCATTAATCCCTATGTCACTCAATGGTTTGCCAACTGGCTTACTGACAGAACCCAGATTGTAAAGGTAGCCAACTCCAAATAAAGCTCCAAACAAGTGACAAGTGGAGTACCTCAGGGTTCAGTCCTGGGACCGCTCTTGTTTGGCATCTACGTTTCTGAAGTACAGGCCAACACTAAGGGACTCTGGCTAACAAAGTTCACAGATGACTGCAAACTGGGAGCCATTATTGAATCTCCAAATGATGTGGATATTCTACAAAAGGGCCTTACAGAAACAGATGCTTGGTGCCAGAGCCATGGGCTCAAGCTCAATTCCAAGAAATGTATAATTATCCCCTTTGGGAAAAAACATGTACCCGTGAATTACCACATAGGTGGCAGTACACTAAACACCAAAAGTGTGATAAGAGACTTAGGGACACAGGTGGACAGTGGTCTCACCTTTGATAACCACATCACCACAACAGTCAGGAAATCCTTCTATTTTGGCACACCTCATCACTAAGGGCTTTTCATCCAGAAAAAAAGGAGGTTATTGCCCCACTGTACCCATCCCTCATTAGACCCATTATAGAATACAATGCCCCATTTGGTATGTACCTCCCAAGACATCTGCAACAACTGGAAAGGCCACAAAAATACCTCACTAAAAGAATCATAGGTCTAAAGCAGATGGCCTATGCAGACCATCTAAAAAAAACTCCACCTATACTCTGTCGCATATCATCTACTCAGAGGCGATCTCTGCTTAACATACAAGGCCATGTCAAACATAGAGCTGTTGGACATACTAGACTTAAAGAAATCCCAATACCTCAGAGACAAATGCTCCAGGGATCTATACCTTGTCATTCAAATGAACAAAACATGCTGGAGGGATAGGCTTCTGACCCAGAGACTCCACAGACTCTGGAATAGACTGCCCATACATGTCAAGCAGAGCGCCTCTTTGGCTCTCTTCAAAAGGAACGTTGATGATTGGATGGTAGATAGGAAATTCACCCCAGGGATCACATCAGTCACCCTGCTAGACAGGGGTCCAGGGAAGTAAATATTGTGGGAAGAAATAGCCAGGGAATTGTTATGGCTATGCTTGTATAGGCCCTAAGGGTGATAGCCTAGTACCAGCCTATGAACCTATGAAAAAACCTACCTGAATGGTTTAAGCAGGGGGGCAAGCACCCCACACCCTCCGCTCTTTAAATATACCAACTCTGAGATCGCACTACAGTGCAGAAAAGGGAAATCGTTCCATTCTGCACTGTGCCGAGGTCTCCATTGAAATGTTTGAACTTATAAAAGTTCGATCGTATGGTGTCGACCATATGACGTTCGAACTTTTAAGAGTTCGACAACGTGATATAGCCCCATTATTAAGTATTCCTATGAAGTATGATGGGACTAATATACATGCATCTGTATATGGAAAAAATGTGCATAAGAACAAATATTTACATAGGAGTATGCATGCACTTTATGTGTTTAAGGGAATTGTCAAGGGCCAGGCACAGATGACACGATCAAGTAGGTGAATACAGAGTTAGATAGTTGTGTGCAACAAATGGAAGAGATGCATGAATTTATTGATAGGGGGTATCAAGCTTCATTATTAACTAGCATTAGACAGGATGTCATTACATTAAGGGATTCTGTGGCTAGACCTTATTTTGGGAGTGATTCTGCAATAATGTGTCCAGCGAGTAGCCCTAAGGATAATAATAATATACGATATATAACCAGTTATAGTAGGTGCAGTAAAGGCATAAAGAATATTATATCTGATAAATGGGGTACCTTAAGAGCTATGCCCAAGCTACAAAAATTTGATGGGAATAAACCTGTGTTTACTTATCGAAATTGCTGCAATTTCAAACAGCGATTATGCTACAAGGATGTCCGTGGCAGCTCTCTAGTTAAACAACCAACTAGGATTGGAACATTTCCATGTTATAATTGCTGCTGTTGTAGTTCTACTGAGCAGAATCCATCTTTTGTGCACTCCTTGACAAATAAGGTATACACTTTTCAATGCTTTGCAACCTGTAATACGAATTATATGATATACCTTGTTACGTGTAAAACATGCACCAGCTTCTATATTGGGAAATCTGCGCAGAGGCAAAAAGATAGAATTATCGAACATAAATCTGATATCAGGAGAAATGTAATAATGAATTCCTTAGTGAAACATATCCAGGCGGCTGGTTCATCACATATCCTTGCCTTTAAGGGTTATAGATATTATTAATAGAAATATTATTAGAGGTGATGTAAATAATAGACTTGAGGTTAAGGTGTATTAGTGGATCTTGCAACTTCAAGTTGAGTATCCACCATGATTTAATCAAATCGCTACAGTAAAACCTATACTCAAGTCTAAACAGGCAAGTCTGAAGTGATTTTGCGCTATAGCTTTAAAAATTAACAGCTTTTCTTTTTTATTGTGCTGTTGTTTTAATTAATTGATTGGAAAACAAATTTTATTGGTTGTCTGTTCTTTACTATTACTAAATAACTGTGATGTGAATACATTGATTTTAGCACTGAGGAAGGGTATATGTTACCCGAAAGCTTTGCATATTAAAGTATTTATTGGCATGTTGCTGTATTCGTTTCTTTTGTCACAATCCTTTCCAGCACTGAATCTTTATATACACTATGAGGAGGTGTAACATAAAATAATCAAAGATGAAAAGGGTCATGGATGTTCACATGCTGCAGAAACTCAATTGTTACATTTCAAGTTAACTTGACATTAGCTTTAACCAACTGAATTGGTAACCAATTCAAAATTCGCGACCTGCTAGAGCAAGTCATGAAATGTGAAGACTGAATGACAAAAAGAACAGTCTTACATATATTAAGTCTGAGATGCCATTTGGTTTGGGGGGGGGTCTTGTAACCATCAACCCCCTCCCCGCACAAAGAAGTTTTAATAAGAAGAGCGATTTTTGAAATTTGCTCTTCTCCGTTTTTTTTTTTTTACAGCTTGTTCAGCACATTAGGGAGCCACACAATCATTTAATCGCGTATTTGTGCATGGAGATCATATACACATACCTCTGTGTTGAGTGCATGTGATTCTACATTTTCATGAGGGTTATAAAACACTTCTGTACATGTGAAATGTCATCATGTAATTTTTGCTCAGATTATCTGTTTTTGCTTTAATAAGTAGCACGTAGCTATCGCACAGAGCATTATGTTTTAATACATTAGTTGCACATATTGGTTCAATATCATACAGCCTATACAGACATATAGTTTAACATATTGGGTGTGGCTGTTTATTTATTCATCCATTTGTTCTTTTATTTGTATTTTTAACAAGGGTATTAGACTGATACAGGTAGACTTTCTCAAACTCAGAGGGGAAGCACTGTCTTGTTAAGTTTCTTTCCGAGTCAAATAGTAGGCAAATAAAAGTTGGGGTAATCAAAGTCTTCATCAGAGGAAGCAGCTCCTTGGCAAGCCATAGCCTTAATAGTCCATGCTAGCTACTACTGTCATAGTACGTGTCACACCTGTTGCATGAACAATGCCTGTGCTACATGTTTTGGTGTGGAATCTTACATTTGCCTACACAGCTCTTCAGTTATGCAGAAATGGACCTATGTTAAGCTACAAAGATGCATTTTGTATGTGTGTCAGTGGCACAACATAACCTATATTCTGGTACAATGTCATCTGCAGCCATTTTTGTGAATAAAGCTGTACTGACAGTATACATTCATGTTTAGTGTTAGATCTACAGCACAGTCTGATGTCTGCTTTCTCAGCTGAAATACTTTGACAATAAATGTGCTGTGACACGCAATGCAATTATGTACAGATAGCAAATATGGGACTGTGACAGCCATAACTCTGAGACAAGGTGTGAGCTTCTGCTTCACCTTTGTACGTGTCATTCCCTCCTAGCAGCTGCTGCAGGATATAGTGTTTCAGTGGGTTAGGGCTTGCTCTTGGCTTGTACATGTAGTGTGCAAATGGATGGCGTATGTGACCAAACCTCTCAGTTATCTGTAAAATAGTCACAGGCACTCAAACTGCAGCTGTAATTCACAAAAGTGGTCAGTCATCAGTGTGGTGGTACTGCATGAGAGCTATTTATTTCAGGAACTCATTATTGTGCTATAGCAGTATTATTATCTGTAAAGGTATACTTTGTCTCTGTTATTAGAATGACAGCAAGCAGTGACATATGTTTTATATCTTGGAACTAGAAGCGTAATGAAGTACTGCTGTGACTTGGTGAGTTTTCATCACAGAACTATATTTCATTGATATCAGCAACATGCTAAATCTAGACTGGGTCGAGTGTAAGTCATGGTTTACAAGTCATATTCAATAGGACAGACTTTCACAAAGCATATTATTTATACTCTACAATCTTTCTCAGGTGTACTAACCCTAACCTTACCCGTACCCCTAACTCAGTCCTATACATTAGGGTGTTAAACACCATTTTCCTAATCGCATCAGTTCCACAAGGCACATACTTAAGCACAGCAATACTCAAATATACCAAGACCACTGTGCCCTTCCCTACTCCTTACTGTAACCCTAACTTGAAAAGACATGCACTCATCCATGAGTGTATACGCACATGCATGCACACACACATGCACGCACACACACACACACACACACACACACACACACACACACACACACACACACACACACACACACACACACACACACACCCTCATTCAACATTAATGTCAAAGCTTTCATAACAAATAACTTTCTGCATCACTACCTCATCTAACATTTGACAGTTTATGCTTTGACTATTCATGCAGTTGAAAAAGGATGGATGTGACATATTTTAACACTGAAAAAATCATTATCCCAAGGAAAACTTCAGCCAAATGAACTGGCACTTCATGAATAACAAAGTGGCTGACTGAGAATCCGTAAAATTAGTCAAAACATTATAAGTTATAAATTGTTTACAAATCAGCACTTCTTTGTTGAAAATAGAACCTATTAAGTTGAGTGTTTTTGCCTTTAACTGGACTTTATCAAATTATTGATATACATCTATATATATGTCTCTCTCTCTCTATATATATATATATATATATATATATATATATATATATGTATATATATAAAATTTTCCAATGTTTCATTTTATTTTGAGTATTAAGTTATGGTGAACATGTAATGACAAACTTCTTTCTGAATGGAAACACAAAAAAGCACTGGAAACCTAAACAACATGGTTATAATACAATGAAATATAAATAGGAGTATGGAGAAAATGGTATTGGTGGGTGCATACATACTAAAACACTGCTACAGACACAAATACATTTTGGAATTGTGGACCCATGTGTTCCAATATGGAGAAGGATTTATAATCCAATTAAACTAAAGAAAGTTCACTGAAAAACTAGTAATCCCAAGGCAAACACTCCACCAGGCAGCAATGACACCAATGTAGTTCAGTCAATCTTTTATTTAGCGCTTTCGTCAGGTAAAATGACTTCTTCAGAATACAACCGGTTGGTCGAGGCTGATGTGCAGGTGGCAGGTATCTTATGCAGGTGTCCCCTTAGGAGCACTCCCTCCTGGGAATTCAGAAAGGATAAGGAACAAGCAGAATCACCAGAGAAAGAGGCTACACTGAGAGAATCACTGGAATTATTCCAGACGTGGTCGGAACAAGAAAAGAACTGAGTTTTTCTGCAGCTTTTAGTTTTGTGGAATTCTTGGAGAATACAGGGGCCCAAGTTTGGTACACAACAGCATAGGATCCACATTACAACAGATGAGAAACTCACCTGACAAGGAGGATGTAACTGGTATGACATTTCCTCTGTTTCGTACATTGTCAGTGTTTATACTCCCATCAAAGCCCTCCATTAATACTGCATCCTTCTACACCTGCATAAGATACCTGCCACCTGCACATCAGCCTCGACCAACCAGTTGTATTCTGAAGAAATCCAATTAAAACTTAACGAGATAGAAGATGGAACTTTTTCTGTTTGTAGAAAAGTTGCTATGCATTTCACCTCTCAGAAAAAAGATGTTCACATAAGTACAACATTAATTTGTGTTAAATTAATAATAAGGATATACGAGTGCTGCTGGTTTTGATGCAGTTTCAAGCTAACATATTGACATCATCCTGGCATGCAACAGGATTAAACCTAACAGTTGTGTGTCTGGAGCAGTATTCTTCAGTTTCCAAAAGCAATAAAACTGACATTGTTGGTTCTGCTTGCTGATGACTAAATGCTATCAAATTCTCAAGTAGAATCACACATTCAAACAGCAACACATTAAACTTGTACACTTGTGTTTCCTGTCAAAGAGCTGTGTTTGCTGTCACAGATGATTTTCATCACGTTACATCATTTTTTATTCTTATCTAGCCTTTTGTATGAACAGACTGAGGACAGACACATTTAAGGACTCCTTTCATCACACTGCTGTACTGAACTTTGTCAAGGATCTGTTTTTTTTGTATGTTCAAAGATCTTCTGGTTTACAAAGTATAGCTGAAAAAAACATAACATATGTAAAAGTGACAGCTTGTAAAACTAAAGATTTCATACTCTACAATACAAAGGTTTACAGTAGTTCCTTTCAGGCAACAAGAAATAGGCTTGACAGCCTGACAGGATGTGATTTCTAGAGTCATACCAGACTACATGATACTTTAATAACATCTGACCCACCAGAATAAGGACCTTATGGTCCACATGATTAAGATCCAACCTAGTACTGTCCTTCGTGAAAGTTACTAATGTCATTAAAAATGTTTTACTAAAAGGGATACTTTATGCTGTACAGCGATAATGAGTGTATTCTACCTATACACATACACGTTTACCCAATGAAAGAAGAAATTATATTTTAAAAGGATTGTAAGACTTTAGACATGTCATCATCATCTTTTTTCGGCTGTTCCCATTAGGGGTCGCCACAGTGGATCACCTGTTTCCATTTCACCCTGTCCTCTGCATCTTGCTCTGTCACACAAACCACCTGCATGTCCTCTCTCACCACATCCATAAACCTTATCTTAGGCCTTCCTCTTTTCCTGTTACCTGGTAGCTTCATCCTTAGCATCTTTTTCCCAATATACTCAGCATCCCTCCTCAGCACATGTCCAAACCAACGTAATCTTGCCTCTCTGGTTTTGTCTCCAAATCTTCCAACCTGGGCTGACCCTCTAATATACTTATTCCTAATACTGTCCACCCTCGTCACACCCAGTGCAAATCTTAACATCTTTAACTTTGCCACGTCAAGCTCTGACTCCTGCCTTTTTGTCAATGCCACTGTCTCCAACACATATAACATAGCTGGTCTCACTACCCTCTTGTAGACCTTCCCTTTCACTCTTACAGGTACTCTTCTGTCAAAAATCACTCCTGACACTCTTCTCCACCCACTCCATCCTGCCTGTACTCTCTTCTTCACCTCTCTTCCACACTCACCATTACTCTGAACTATTGACCCAAGTATTTAAACTCATCCATCTTCGCCACCTCTACTCCATGCATCCTCACCATTCTTCTATCCTCCCTCTCATTCACACACATATATTCTGTCTTAATCCTGCTGACCTTCATTCCTCTTCTCTCTAAAGCATATCTCCATCTCTCCAGGGTCTCCTCCACCTGTTCCCTACTCACACTACAGATCACAATGTCATCTGAAAACATCATAGTCCATGGGGACTCCTGTCTGATCTCGTCTGTCAACCTGTCCATCACCACTGCAAATAAGAAAGGGCTCAGAGCTGATCCTTGATGTAACCCCACCTCCACCTTAAACGCATCCTTCAGTCCCACCACAGACCTCACCACTGTCACACTACCCTCGTACATATCCTGTATCACTCTTACATACTTCTCTGACACTCCTGACTTCCTCATACAATACCACAACTCCTTTCTAGGCACCCTGTCATATGCTTTCTCTAAGTCTACAAAAACACAATGCAACTCCTTCTGACATTCTCCGTACTTCTCCATCAACACTCTCAGAGCAAACATCGCATCTGTAGTGCTCTTTCCCGGCATGAAACCATACTGCTGTTCACTAATCATCACGTCCCTTCTTAACCTAGCTTCCACTACTCTTTCCCATAGCTTCATGCTGTGACTGATCAATTGAATCCATCTGTAGTTACTACAGCTCTGCACATCACCCTTAGTCTTAAAAATCGGTACCAAAATACTTTTTCTCCATTCCTCAGGCATCCTCTCACTTTCTAAGATTTCATTAAACAATCTGGTTAAAAACTCCACTGCCATTTCACCTAAACACCTCCATGCTTCCATGCTTCCACGGGTATGTCATCTGGGCCGACAGCCTTTCCATTCTTCATTCTCTTCATAGCTATCCTTACTTCCTCCTTGCTAATCCATTGTACTTCATGATTCACTATCCCTACATCCTCCAACCTTCTCTCCCTCTCATTCTCTTCATTCATCAACCCCTCAAAGTACTCTTTCCATCTCCTCAACATACTCTCCTCGCTTGTGAGTACATTTCCCTCATTATCCTTTATCACCCTTACCTGCTGCACATCTTTACTAGCTCAGTCCCTCTGTCTAGCCAATCTGTACAGGTCCTTTTCTCCCTCCTTAGTGCCCAACCTTTCATACAACTCTTCATATGCCTTATCCTTAGCCTTCACCACCACTCTTTTGCCATGCACCTCATCTCCTTATACTCCTGTCTACTTTCTACATCTCTCTGACAATCCCACTTCTTTTTTGCCAACCTCTTTGCCTGTATACTCTTCTGTACTTCCTCATTCCACCACCATGTCTCCTTGTCGTCCTTCCTCTGTCCCGATGTGATACCAAGCACCTTTCTAGCTGTCTCCGTTACTAGCTCTGCTGTAGTTACCCAGCTATTTGGTAACTCTTCACTGCCACACAATGCCTGTCTTAACTTATCCCTGAACTCCACCTCACAATTACCCTTTTTCAATTTCCACCATTTGATCCTTGGTGCTGCCCTCACACTCCTCCTCCTCTTCTTGATCACCGACTTCATCCTACAAACCACCATCCTATGCTGCCTAACTACACTTTCTCTGGTCACCACTTTACAGTCTCCAATCTCCTTCAAACTGGCCCTCCTACATAAGATATAATCCACCTGTGTGCATCTTCCTCCACTCTTGTATGTCACCCTATGCTCCTCCCTCTTGTTAAAATATGTATTCACCACAGCCATGTCCATCCTTTTCACAAAATCCACTACCATCTGACCTTCTGCATTCCTTTGTTTAACACCATACCTACCCATCACTTCCTCATCCCCTCTGTTCCCTTCACCAACATGCCCATTGAAATCTGCTCCAATCACCACTCTCTCACCCTTGGGTACAGTCATCACCACTTCATCCAATTCACTTCAAAATTTTTCTTTCTCATCCATTGCACACCCAACTTGTGGAGCATATGCACTAACAACATTCATCATTACACCATCAATTTCCAGCTTCATAAACATCACTCTATCTGACACTCTTTTCACCTCCAAAACACTCTTCGCATACTGTTCCTTCAGAATAACTCCTATGCCATTTCTATTCCCATCCTCACCATAATAAAACAATTTGAACCCACCTCCAATACACCTAGCCTTACTCCCCTTCCATCTGGTCTCTTGCACACACAATATACCAACCTTCCTTCTGTCCAACATATCAGATAGCTCTCTCCCTATACCAGTCATACTGCCAACATTCAAAGTTCCAACCTTCACTACCACAGTCCTAGCCTTTCTCCTCTCTTCCTGCCTTCGGCCATGCCTTCCACCTCTTCTCCTCCTTCGGCCAACAGTAGCCCAATTTCTGCAAGCACCCTGTTGGCTAACAATACTGGTGGCAGTCGTTGTTAACCCGGGCCTCGACCGATCCGGTATGGAAATGTTTACTGGTGACTGCATGAAATGATTTGGTGAAGTTTTACGCCGGATGCCCTTCCTGGTGCAACCCTCCACATTTATCCAGGCTTGGGACCAGCACAAAGAAATGCACTGACCTGTGCAAGACATGTACAGAGCTGAATTCATGAAACTCACAGTAACTGTTTTGAATTCATAGACAGCCCTACCATAGTGCTTATGCACAATGACTTGCAGCACCATGGTGCACTGACTCCTCCGTCATGCTGCATGCTAATGAGGCAGTCCAAGAGGGAGGTATATGCTAAGTAGTCATGTGCTCTGCCTGGGAACTGCCTGTGGTAAGGCATTTACTCTGCATCACTTGGCCATGTTCATCCATTGCAAAAAAAAGTTAAGTGCTGGGAGTTTAGTGGTATAGTAGTATTAGGATGTGTGTGCGTGAGCGTATATGAGGGGACAGTATGTTTATTTATGTGTGTGTGTGTGTGTGTGTGTGTGTGTGTGTGTGTGTGTATGCACACATGTGACTGTGTGTCTGCCTGGTAGGTAGCAGTAGGAGAATTAGAGAATGGGTAAGTTATGTAGGCACACGCATGCGCAAGCATGTCCATATGTGTGCATATGTGTGTGTGTGTCTGCATACACATGTGTGTAAGGGGGGGCTGGGGTGGTTGTCATACTTCCATACACCTCTAGACTAAATTGTACATACAAATCAAACAGAGCCAGTAGCATTGTGTTAAAGAAACCACTAGAAAGCAGGGATAAGTCATTAGGTAATGCCTTAATGATACGCAGGGCTGGGGGAACTCTAGATACCAGGGATTACTCTGCATAATGTGCCTAAAAGGCACTTAAACACAACATGTGTTGGGTGGACACTATGATGTGCTGTAAAGACACACATTTAAAAAAAACTGTGGTGTGGGCACCACTTAAACCCAGGGACATACAGCGTACATTAAAGGGCACTAAATGGGATTCTAACTCTCAATCCTCTACCCTCCCATTGTGGATATTCATCCCTTGCACCACCCCTATACACCAGGAATATCATATTAAAAATAAATAAGTAATAAAAATACTCTAACTACAAGGGATTTGAACCTTGTATCCTTTCCACAAAATCCCATCAGTAACCCACTGTG